>NW_010546994.1:263-20367 GCF_000687285.1 Phaethon lepturus
GTGGATCCCATCAGGTCCCATAGACTTGTGGGTGTCCAGGTGGCTTAACATGTCCTTAACTGCTTCCTCCTGGATTATGGGTGGGTTATTGTGCTCTCCATCCCCGTCTTCCAGTTCAGGGGGCTGAATACCCTGCGGATACCTGGCCTGGCTATTAAAGACTGAGGAAGTTGTTAATGGTTTGCCTTCATCTCCTTTCTGGTTTGGAAGCCGGCTAAACAAAAGGTATGAAGTAAGTTTTTGCTTAACCTTTTCAAGAATGTGTTGCTTCAGAATGAGGAATTTGCAAACAGTTTTGCAAATTGTAGGTTATGTGTAGTTTTGGGAACATAAATTAATCAAAGTGTATATATAATTATCTATGGCACATTTTTATATGCATAGAACGACTAGAAATTTACAAACAAAATTTCTAATACAGTAAGAGATCATTTGCCTAAAACTAATTTCTTTATACTCACTTGTAAAACATAAAATGACCAAAAATAAGCATTCTCTTTAAGATTCTTTTATAAATTATTTTTCACAGGTATATTAACTTGAGAAAAGATAAAATGTTATAAAATGGCTTCTATTTACAAAAACTGTTCAACAGTTTTTCTTTTAATCGAAGTTTATTTGGATTCTGTGATGGTTATATTGGCACCACACCAAAACATGCTTTCTCCAGCATCGACTTCAGGTATAGCATAGGTTAAAGCTTCTTGCTTTCCATGAAGTTTTCAGATGTTGATTATTTTAGGACATCAGTTTATTAATCCAAAAAGGAGGTGGACAAAATGCTGTATGATGTGGTATTACAATTGCTATTTTTAAAAATTTATTTTTCAAAGAGCAATCTTGAAATGCATAATGTTAGCTCAGAAAAGCAAGGGTCTATTTGACTGAAGATGCTCTATGCTTGCTTCCCTTTTCCATTGCAACTCAGATAATCTAATTTCTGATGCTGCTCAGAGTTCCGTAACGTAATTCTGAGTAGACTAAATGTTCAGCTTCATCTAATGACTTCCGTGTACTTTTGAACTGACTGCATAAATTATATAGGAGAAGATTCATGCACAAAATATACAAATACTGAGTAGCAGTAAATGGGATTTGTGGATGAAATTCACTCCATGCAGATGGCCCATTTAAGACACTTCTACTTGACAGCCTCTGCCAAAGGTACATTTGCAGGCGGAGGGAGGCTAGTAGAAGAATGAAATGTAATCCTGGCACCTTCTGAAAGGACGAGCTGTAAGTAAGCATCTTACTTGACAGCCCGTCCAGGATCTGGGGAGCAGATAACTTGGGTGCAGTTCTTTTTCTTACTTTTGCATTTTTCTTGGAGACTGCAAACAAACATTGCTTGAGTAGTAGAAAGAAAATTAAAATAATGCGTTTCTTGCTTAAGAACTTGGTTATTAAAGGGGGCAGCAGTCAAATTAAGAAGTGGTCACATGGTAGTCTGAGTGCCATCCCTCAAACAGGATAAAATCTAGTTGCTATCTGGTGTGCAGAGCCAAGGGACACTATATTGAATAAAGATTTAAAATTAGATTCCAAGAATGGAAGTATAAATTCTGTGAACTCTGCCTAAATTATGGGAAAAATCAGAGGGAACGAAGAGCCTGGGCAGGCTGACAGCAGGGCTGCGGAAGCGCCCTTTGTGACAGCACCCTTGTCATAAAAGCAGTAGGCAAAAATGATTACGTTATGTTGTTAAAATAAAATTGACCTTAGAAATAAATCTCTTTTTTTTTTTTCTTTTTTTTCTTCTTTTTAGGAAAACCATATAAATCTGACATTACTTGGGGCCCTTATTTGTATTTACAGCTATTAACAGGTAGCTATCATACTTAGAGGAAAGTAATGATGCTTTTCTCCTTCTAAACAATAATTACTGTAAGCAGCAAACATCAAAGGTCAGTGTTGCCAGAAAATTGTTTAGGATATTTGAACAAGCTATTACCAAATAGGAGACTATATCCCATGTCTAAGGGGTGTTCTTTTTAAATACAACTCCTTAGGGTGGAGGGAAACCTTATAAAACGTGTTGTAATGGTCTTTTGGCTAAAATCAGAAGCTCTCACAGGCATAGTAACATATCAGAGAATGGGACTCATTCTAGAAGCTGAATTGAAAGCCATGGTATGTATAGGATTCAGACAGCAAACTAACAAAAAGTCAACAGAGGATGCTGTAGTCTGTTCTCACCTAAAATGCGTATGTTCTGGAAAGCGTGTCTGTAAAAATGGCATTGTACTTCCCAGTGTGGTGTTGTTCAGTGAGATTTACATCAGATATGCTTACTGTACAAGTTTAATTATGTTCCCTATAATTGCTAGCCTTGTATTTTCAGTCTGGAACCTAAGTTTAAAGTGCATTTTTATTTATCGTCTTAAATACTAAAACATTTGTGGATTCAGTCAAGCCTTTATTTTTGTAGTTCTAGTTCTGGCAAGTTTGCCCAGTGATACTGGCACAGACTTTTTTTTTTAATGCTTATAAATAAAAGAATTTGCTTTATTCTGGTACTTAGTTGAAGCACCCCATCACTGTCACAAAATAATTTTACTTCACTCACATAGGAATATCATCTTTTTGCATTTGGTTCACACTTCGTAATTAACACATTACTTCCTTCAGAAAAGCATTTTTCTAGAAAGGATGCTATAATGCCATTACTTGTCTTTTCTTTTGGGTATATATAAGCGTCTCCTTCATACCTATGAAGTATGTATCCAGTGATGCATTTGGTTTAGTTGCTTCTGGTTGCATTTTTTTCCTGGGCAATTAGGTAACGTAATGTCAGATATTTTTGACAGATTTATTTTTGCACCTATCTCTCCTAGTTCAGTAAATCTGAGAACTGCAGACCCTTTTAAAAACTAGATAAAAATTTGCTGTCCTAGAGTGTCAGTGTTGCTAACCTTGAACCTCAGCAGACATCTCCTCCTTGATCTTGTGGAGTCATATACAGGCTTTCCTGAGTGAGACATATCCAAAAACATTGTCTTTTTCTTGTCCCATTATAGCTTTTCTAAACCAATGCCATGTAGAAAGCCAATGTGAGAAAATCCCTACATGGAAATAGATGAACTGCTGGGATTTAAACCTTTCTGTCATCTGCTCTATCTTACGCTGCTTTGACACGTGCATGAATGTGCAGGTCCAGCAACCTTATTGTTTTGCTTCTGCTCTGTTCAATGCTGTGGCTGTAAAGCAGTTCATAAAATGGTTTTATGGATGCTTTTCAGGTGTTGATGTAACTGAAAAAAAGGTGGGCTAAGAGTTAGTAAATCTTATGCAACACTTGGAAAAGGGATGTGCGTCTTACTTCTCTCATGCCTTTGTCGGTGGCAAGGTGTTCATCCCTGGTGCATGTCGGTATTGCCTCCAGATTCTGCTGGGGAAGTAGGTGGGGGTTTTCTCGTCATTTTGTGGGTTTGGTGGAGTTTTCTTATTGAAAGGTTTGGGTTTTTTTTCCTTTTTGAAAAGGATTCTCCAAGGCCCACCCCCTTTTGCTATTCCTGTTTGTGGTTTGTGTTTTTTTGTTTTTGTTTTTGTTTTAAGTATCATCTCTTGTTCATCTGGCCAGTGGTAGTGCTTTCCAAATCCATGTTTTATAATTGCTGTTGTGCCAGCAAAGCCCTTGTGGGAAAAGACTAAAATTGCAGAGAAGAAAACAAATTCTGCAGGTGAAAGACACAGACTGGCCATTGTCACATAGCTTGCAAAGAGCTAAGATCTGTTCCCACACAAAAGGTTATTTTTCTCCAGAGATCGTTAGGAAGTTAAGAGCATCAGGGGAAATGTTACTTCTTTAAATGCAACTGTGTGGTAAGTGATTCTTACTCAGGACTTTTCCTGATGCTTTGCTTCCTTTGTCCATACCTACGCAGGCTGGTGCTCTCGTGGTACCCTCATGGGTTATGCAGGCTTGCAGAATTCCTCTTCCTCCCTATTCTGTGTCCTTCAAATGCTTTGCAGATAATTATCATGACTCCCTCGTTTGTTGCTTAGCCAAGATATACAGGATATTCAGCTCTTTAATTTTCCAATATTAATTCTTACTGCCAGGCTCCTTCTTAGGTTTGTTGCTTAACTTACTTTGGTTTGTCTTTATTCTTCTCTTTCTTAGACTTGGACAAACAAAGGATTTGGAGGACTAGTAAGAGCAGATAATAGAGTAGATTGAGCCTTTATTGCTAATTATCCTGCCTCTAGGCTTCCTGGATGATGTAGCCAAAAACAGCGTATGCCATGTTCTTCTTTCTCCTACCTGTAGGTCATTAGAAGAGGAAGGTCATCTCTAGTATTACTGCGTTGATTTAAAGGGAGCATCAGCATCAAGCAGATACAATGAATGTAAGGTTTTTTTGGTGAAGAGGAAAATGATTTAGAGAAGCATAGCAACTTAGTCACAGTCTGGTTATGAGAGAGGCTGTAGGTTTGTAGTCCTTTCGTAGCTATATTTGCTTGACCTGGTAACCCCTAGTCACTTTGTATGCTTGAATGGTATTTTTAAAACAAAGATCAAGGAGCAGTTGACAGAAAGGAGGGGGTTGTTACAAATGTTTAAGTGATGACAACTCTAATTCTAGTGAGAACTAGTAGAATTTTTACAGCATGTTACAGAACAAATATGTATGACTTACTGCCAGACATTTTATGTCAGACAATTAAAATTATTTAGGAAAGCTGGGTATCTGAAACAGAATCAGAAAGCAAATCAGTCTGGGGAATTGTCCCATCTGGCAGCTGTCTGCAAGAGATCACTGCAAGCAAGAATGATCTTTTCTTTCCACCAAATAATATATGCTTTTCCAAATTTAACAGCAGCCTTTTAAGAAATAATGTGTTTTGATTTTCATTGCCTGGGTGCAAGTAAGCACTAGTGAGGAAAGACGGATCTTGAAACTGAAGTAAATAAAAGGATCATTGTCCTCCAGAATTGTTATTGAATAGGTAAAATCTCTCAATCTCGGATATTTTTTTTCTGGCATAGCAGGTTTTTTTTTAAAACATCTTATGGCAGAGTGAAACAACAAATATCATAGGATTTGAAATGCATTGAACAACCGTGACTTCCTTATCTCTATAGCCAGCTGCCTTGTGTCAGTTCTAGATCTCACTTGTAATGAAGATAACTATTTAATTGCTATGTTTTCTGTCTGCTGTTTGTATATCTTGGAAAGTCTGCTGGAGATGTATTAAGAAATGAAGTTCTGCTATCGGGAAGCTTAAGTTTGTTAGATGGGGAGGTACATGTCCAGTGGAAAATGTTTTAGGCCTCCGCAAAAAGGGAAACAAAAAAAATCTAGCAAGCACTTGCTTCCATGTGTTCCTAGCTCTTTTTGGATGTCCTGAGGAAAGAGATGAGGACTCTACCCATTTTCCTCCCTCTGTAAACTTGCTTTTGGATTGGAAAGCAGGGGGAAAGGAAGAAAAAAAAAGTTGTCATTCTAGGTATTCTTTATGAATTTTTAACTTCCTGAAATCAGTGCCACTTTCCAAATCCTGTGTTTCCTTTCTTGTGACTTGAAAGAGGTATACAAGAACGTATAATCATCAACAGCTAGTCTTCCCTCTGACAAGCTTCAGTGGGTGGTGTAATACTTTTCAACCCTGTTGGTAGTACAATTTTAAATGTTGTGTTCATCCTTAAAGAATTTTTGGTTGTTTTTTTTTTTTTTTTTTTTAATGTAAATCGTCAGATACCATGGTTCTGTCCATATGCTTGGAACAAACCGTCTGGGTGGTAGATGCTGGATATTTATTTATTACTGAAAT
This sequence comes from Phaethon lepturus, assembly GCF_000687285.1. Classification (NCBI taxonomy): domain Eukaryota; kingdom Metazoa; phylum Chordata; class Aves; order Phaethontiformes; family Phaethontidae; genus Phaethon; species Phaethon lepturus. The sequence goes on from NW_010546994.1 coordinate 6,039, forward strand.
AATCCTTATAGATACTGTTCAACAGAGTATTCAGGATAGCAAGGACTTACTTGCAGGCACAACTGTTTTCTTTATATGGGAAATAGTTTTCTATACACGCTGCCATGTTTTGGATTTCTCCAGCTTGATTACTTCCTTTTTGGAAGTCATCAACATTTTATTGACCACCACATGTGCAGTAGAACAATCCCTTACAGTAAGATGACTGGTTAGATTTTAAAGTACTTCATGCAAAAACCTTGGTTTCTGTATAAGTGTATATGTTCATACCTGAAGGACTCAGTAGTTAGGGAAATAATTTACATAACAGGAAAAAAAATGGTGGGGAAAACATGGCAAGTAGTGGACCACATAAATCAGTGCAGTTTCTCTGAAAGTTTGTAGTTGAAGTTCAGTATTTTCAAGATGACAGTTTTTCTTTCTTTACTCTTTTTATAACAATCATGGGAGCATCACTTTTGCTCTGCTCTAACAGCACGGAGGTGGTGTCATATGCAGGGAACTGAAGAACTACAAAGATAGAAACCCTCAGCAGTTTAGGCTGTTCTCTGCACTGCAAAGACCAAATTCCAGTATGCGTAACTGGTCTACCTAACAGCAAGACAAGCTCACTTACTTGAAGAAATCAGCACTGTGAGATGCTTTAAAAAATAAACCGAAACACATAATAATGTAAGGTAGAGAAGGACCTTCCTGGAATCCTGACTCTTTTCCTATAAAATAGCAGTGCAGTTTTAGAAGTAGTTTATTGTATTCCGTTCTTGTTCTCATGCTGGTGGAAGTCATGCTTAATTTTGGCCAAAATTAAATACCTGCTTTTTTTTGTCCATGCGTTTTTGCGTCTGAAATGAGCACTGGAGAGAACCATGTATTATGCAGCGTATTTCTCCGCCTCAGTCACATACACGATGTTTCTGCCCGAGCCGTCCCTTCAGCACATACCAATGCTGTACTGTGCTAGGTCACATGAGGGATTTTAGCTGTTGTGATGGGAGCTATGGGACTTTTTAATTGTGACCCAGGATTTATACTGTGGTCTGCAGTACTGTGAAAACGTTATTCAGTGGAGTCCTATATTCAGAAAGAAATATGTGCTGGGATGTGAATTCTGCTCTGAAGTGAACAATACGTTGCCTTTCTGAAAAGAGGTTTTGCTTGTCTCTGTGTAATTATTCAGAAATGAAAAAAAGAATGAAAAGGCAACCCTTTGATTCACCATGTCCCAAGGTGTTGAAGTAATGTATTTTTAAATGCCTTTAGTGTTATATTTCAGAATTTTTCCGATTTTAAGTTGGAGTAAGTTCCAAAGTAGAGAAGATTGGATGGCTCAGCAGTCATCATTATGTCCTTAATAAAAGCCTGAAATGAGTGCCTTTAAAGCAATATTTGGGGTTGATATTGGCAAAAAGCCCATATTTATTTAATATTTCTTAAATGTAACTGTGATGGTGAACTTCTTTTGATCAAAACTTATTACTGTTTAACTGTCCTTGAACTGAGAGGCAATGTTTTAAAGTTGGATCTGGTATCCAGCTCTTGGATATTGACTATTTATTATGACTATGTAAACAGCTGCAAGGTATTATCTTGCTGTGTGTAGGAAAAGTGCAGGTTTCCTTGTTCCCAGATACGGAAAACTGTTATTGGACGCAGTTTGCTTTTCAGAGCATTTGCATGTTTTCTGCTGAAGTTGTATTATGCAAAGATAAACTCTCAATGACACAAACTGCCCTCCCAAAGAGATAGCCTTTGTCAAACACTTAATTTAGTCTACTTGAAATGATTTGTGTTTCCTAAGCAGAAGCCTTATAAAGGCAACAACTTAAGGGTGTGGGAAACACTCCTGTTTCATTGCAAACCCTGTCCTCCTGTAATGTTGTGGTAATAGTGATACACGTGTTTTGTACTGCTGTAAAAATGTTGCATCCATTATGTTGTGTGAGCTTGGCATTGGTGCAGCTGCATTGGTGCATGAATGCAAAAGAAAAGTGACCAAGGTAAAAGACCATCCGTAGAGAAGAGGCCTGAAACAAGTTCTCTCCAGCCTGAATTTTTGTCACTGTTCTTGTTCATGTTGGTCATTTTCTAAGAACAGGAACAAAAAGGCTTTTATATCTAAGTAAAGAATAGAGTTTCTAACAAGGTGGAACCCGTAACTGAGAATTAGGAACTTGGTATTTGGAAGAGCCAGAAGAATCGGGGGGGCCCATTGGGAGACATCTATTAACCAAACACACACATGAATTTATTAGCGGTGTTCCAGCCACCTTTATCCCTGTCTCGAAACCAAATTTCGCATAGATTCGCAAGTTTTATTTTGGCAGGCTGTTAAATGGATGACTACATTGCCACATAAATGAAACAAATTTGAGACTTAAATTGCAGAAATGAATCCTATCAGGTGTCTTTGTCTAACATTAAAATTTCATTGACCACCACAGCTAAATTTTAGGAGTAAATTCTTATTATACATACTTTTATCTACATGATAAAAGGAGGCAGGCTTTCACATTCAGTTTTCATAGTAGAGGAGAAGATAAGATGCTCTAAGGTCTAGTACAGCACGTGTTGAAGTAATCTGAGTTTAGCACAACAATGTCATCCATTGATACGTTGTCAGTCAACCAAGGTTTTCTTCATAATTCAGTTTACCTGCATAAACCATGTTAAAAAAAAAATTAAAGTGGATGAGTAGAAAATAATGTGGATGAAATGGATGTTAAAAGAAACCAAATTTGATATTATTAAAGTCCTTTGCAAATACTGAAGTAGAAAATTACATGCAGCTTTGTTGGTCAGGCTTTTTGTTTGTCAGGGAAGGATTCATGTAATCTGTGATGCACCTTGCATTGTGCTTTGTGGGCAGAAACACTGTGTATACTATTTCAAAAATACCTCTTCCAGGCAACTGTGCTCTGGGAACTTCTGAGAAAAAGTGGTGCACATCACCCTGAACCTTATGCTCTTAGCAAACAAGATGGTCTCATCGGAAAGTTGCCATTTCTGTGCTTCAGTTGTGTCCTCATCTGGATTATTGGGGAAAAACGATTCAGGAAATAGTTTTTTGTGTTTGGTGTACGTTTTTATTAGCAGTTGCCCTCCCCCTTGACTTTTTATCTGCCCTGTGTACTCCTTCAGTAAAAATGCATTTTACATGCAAATGATGATAATCAACCTTTGAAAATCCATTTGACTCAGTTTTAAAGGAGCAGAACTGGATTGATTAAAGAAAGAGGAAGAGGATCCTTGACAAACTCATGATATGCAGTTCTTGATATGTTGTCTTTTTTTCTGTGTTTTCATGTAAAGAAAAATATATGGGGGGAAAAATGGAAAACTACATATCCCGCTTTCTGTGCTGGAATTTAAAGAGTCTGCAGTAATTTTACTAAGAATATTCTTGTTTGATTAACCAATTCTTTAATTGATTGAGAACTTATACTGCTTCCTAAAGCAATTCCACTTATGAACTTACTTCATTATCGGTATTTTTTCAAATGAGGATTAGCTTTAATATAGTATGATGTACTTAAATTGTTTTCTTTATATGATAAATTTCTTTGAAAACTACATTTAATAAGCCATTAACATGGAAGACTAGAATAGTACATTAACAAAATGAATGTTTGACAAGCATTATTTTTTAAACGTACATTGTTTTTTCTTTTCATAGGATTGTAAAATTAGAAGTGCTCTTACTGTAATTCAGTTTCAACAAATGGTGCTTTTAACCAATTGAAAAATAATTACTTTTTCTTTCTATTAAGCAATTTAAATATTTTTACCAAGCAAGTAGATTATTAGCTTAATATGCATCAGTTATTTTGACCAATACAGGGTGGGAGGGAGGCTGTGTAGTTCTTACTTAATATATTCAATCTGTTGTAACCAAAAAACCCTGGAAGTTCATGCAGTAAATCATATTGCATTAATTTCATAGTATAAAAACTGTCATTTTGTCTTACTAGCAGAAGTTTGCATAAAAAGAATGATGTAGAGGGGATGGGGAGGTAAGTCAGAACAGCTGAAAACTAAATACCATGCCTGTTTAAGCTGTTCTTTGCTCCATGATGTTTGGATAGGGTGGCTGCAAAAGTTAGAGGCAACAATATGTATGGAAATGCAGGTTGCTGCAGGTAAGGTGACCATACTGACACAAAGTCTAATCTCTGAATGTTTGTTTCCATACTAACATGATTTCAATATTAATAACTTTGGTCTAAGGTTCTATTTTTGCTGTCACAGAAATCACTTTGCACTTTTGCTGAACTACAGATAAAAATGAGTAGGTGGATGTGTAGCTATTTACATATCACTTGACATCAGGCATGATAGTTTAACATTAAAGAAGATATAATTAAGTTTGGAAAAAATCAGGTTTAAATCTAATGCTACAGCTACACATAGAATTACTTCAATGAAAATTATTAAAAAAGATAATTCTGACTCTTCGCACTCAATAGCCCACAAAACAGTCTTCTGATACAAAGAGTCTGTATTTGTAATTTTTCTGTTTCCATCCACAGCTGAGTGGATGGGGGGGACACATCTGTGCTGTGCAGGTGCAAGGGCCTTTCGCTTCCAAAGTTCTGGTACCACACATGGACATGGAAGAAGGACATTGTCCAAGGTTGTGGGTTGGTGGTCTACCTGCTCCTGCTTAGTCTGTTTTTTGTCTTCCTGCTTATAGTAACACACTAGTATTTGTGTAATATATGCACCATCAGCATTATCTGTATAGCTTAAAACACAACGATGAAAATAGTTCAGAAGAATTTGGCCTGTCTTTTGGGATGATCGGTCAGTATCTTTAAACATTTTGTTTATTTGTTTTGTTTTATTGTGGTTTGATGCACTGAATGGGCAACTGTTTCCTCCTCCCTGGAGCGAGAAGCTCAGTTTCTTTGCTTGCTACGTTTTTGTGCGTGCTTTTGTTACCGCTTTAGTTGCTTTCTTTGATAGCCTCGATTTGCCGTGTGACAGCTTGGTAGTTCATCTCGGATCAGCAGCAGAACTGCTTTATCGTGTTTTTCTTTGGGCAGGTGCACGGCTTTTTGTGCGCCTGCCTTCCAACTTGCATCCCGCCTTTTGTCTCTCTTCAGCACGGACATTGATGCCTCCTGAAGAGCTCCGTCAAATTCAGACGGTGGTAAAGGGATGCCATCTCAAAGGTGGAGAAGAAAAATTGACAAGTCCCGAAGGATGAGCCTGTCTCAACATGGCTGCCTAGCTAAAATATGAAAGCTGATGGTGGGCGGTGAAACCCCTCTGTGCGTGCCATCCTACGAATTTTTCAGTGTGAATAACCCCCGACCCTCAGACTCTATGCAGAGCAAGGAGGCCTGAATAACAGCTTTGTGCTGCAGAAACTTAACGCACGGAGCACGACTAAAAGCCGGGTTTCACTGGTTATTTTGGACATTTAACATTCAAGTCCCGTAAAAGAAAGAAGCTCTTTATGACTCAGTTCCGTTAATTAGACGTAAATTACTGTCTTTAGTGCCTTAACACAGGGGAAGGTAAGGGGAGTTCTGCAGGACCAGAGGATACAGAAATTGTAATTAGATGTGGGCATGGGCTGGGAAAGGGTGGCTGAGCACAAGCCCCCGTTGAACGGGGGGAGCTCATGCTGAGGCGTGCCTGCGCAAGGACTGAAGTTGAAATAATCACTTTTTAACCTTCACCCAGATTTGTTACGTTTTATTCCAAAATGATCGGTGTGGCTGACTTTATCTACTGCGGAAAGCTTTCAGCAATCTTCCTTGTGAAAAGGAGATTAGCTTTTAATTCTTACAAGTTCAAAGGGAGATCCGAAATACTTCCTGACTTCTCATGGTCCTGGGATAGCCCTGGGCTTCCTGTAGTATTTAGCATCTCCTTATCATGTATAGGCTAAAAATGTTATTCTTATTACGTATTGTCTAGCATACCTTGTCCTGAAAATCTTGTTTTAGAAGCAGAAATGTAGAAGCATTAGGGAAACAAATGAATATACAGAATCACAGAATCACTAAGGTTGGAAAGGACCTTCAAGATCATCAAGTCCAACCATTAATCCAGCACCACCATGTTCCCTAAACCATGTCCTGAAGCCCCACATCCACACGTTTTTTGAACACTTCCAGAGATGGCGACTCCACCACCTCCCTGGGCAGCCTGTTCCAATGCCTGACCACCCTCTCAGTGAAGAAATTTTTCCTAAGATCCAATCTAAACCTCCCCTGGCGTAACCTCTGTCTCTGTTCAAGGAGAGCTAATAATGAGAGTTGAAGCTTAGAATCCTTACATTAAATGCTTTTTTTTTCCCCCATTGCTTGCAAAATTAACCATATATAAAATTTATGATTTAAGGTGCTTTAATCTGCTAAGAAGGATTTCTAAAAAAACATTTTGCAGTTTTGCTTGTTGGTTGCTTCAAATTCAGAGCTGAAAGAATTGTTTTCCATAGTGTAAACATGGGAATGTTTCTTGTCCACCTTAATAATGGGTAACAGTAGCCACAATCTTCCTTCTTTGCTAGGATTTTGTCCAATGGTAGCACTAACAAGCCTCTGCCTTATGCACTAAACAGTCTTTGTAGTTATGTCCCCCTCTCTTGAGTTGAATTCAGAAGTAACATATTAGCGTGGTGTCTAAATGATCAGAGGCAAGACAATGGAGTAGTTGTTTTTGAAAGACTAAAAGAAATACGACTATTTAAAGCAGAATGTGATTTGGTTTTGTATGTTGGTATCTAATGAGGAAAAGCTAGTTGTAGAGAAATAATACAAAATTATGAGGTAGATTTATTGCTAGAAGATGGACGTGTTGAATATTTTTTTTTGTTCTTATGTTGTTACCTGCCCAGCTTTCAATGAATGTTTTTTAGGGCCAATCAGTAAATTTTTCTGTAACTTTTAGGCTGTTTCTCTAAGAATAGGCTTCTATTCTTAGAATAATAATGTTGTTAAGTAACTAGGCTGGAATATATGTAGAGAAACTGGGATTCACGGTCTTGCCTCCTGATTTTTAGACTGTGTCTGTTCAGCAAAAAGCCACTGAAGTATTAAAAAAGAAACAAAACAGCAGGTTGCTTAGCACCATTCAGCAGCCAACATAGCAGGGGAGGCGAGGGAGGATGCAGAAGGACTTGTGAGTAAGTATTAATGAAATGTAAAGTTTCAGGCTTCCTTGAAAAAAACGGGTCAGTTTAAAACCTATAATGTAATGGCAGTTTGGGCAACTGAAACCTAATGTATTACAGAATACATAAAAAGGGTTTACCAGTTGGAATATCGCTGTTTGAAATGCAAGAAACAAAAATGTTACGTTTCTGTGAAGGGTGGTGTTAAAGCAAAAGTATAATCTGCTCTACTCATAAGAACTACTTTTGGATTTATTTTTAATTGAAACTAGTGTTCTTAAACTACTTTTGAAGTAACAACCTAAAAAGAACAAAAACAGTTTCACAGACTTTCATACTCAAGAGGCACATCAAACCCTCAGGCACATACTTATCTGTAGGCATATTTGCTACTGGAAGCGCTAAGGGTGACTCTGAAAGCAGCTGTTTTGCATCTATGCTGTAGTAGAACTGTAAAACCTTAACTTATTCTGAGGTGTCCTAGAAAAAGCAAAGTGATTTATTTGAACAAAGTGAATTCTTTTGTTCTTACCTCAAACTGTTTGGCTTTTAAATCCCATTTTAGCCTCATCAGTTACTTTGGCAAGTTAATAGGGAAACATTGCATTCTTCACTATGCAATCTTATTAAGTGTGGTCACTGTAAATCATCATCATAGTGATCCTCTGTTAGTGACAGGGTAGAAGACACCATGTTTGTCCATGCAGGTGGAAGGGCATAACTACTACCACTACAGGTTGTTTCTGAATGCAGAAAGAATAATGGATATTTATTTTAATAATATTATTTTACATGGTTAGTGTTAAGTGTTTTATATGTCCAGGTTGTAAGAACGCTTTCTACAGGTACAAAGTGCTTTTTTTTTTCCTCATTGCAATGCTGCCAGCTGACAATAGCCTTATAGATGTTATTGATGTGATTCTTGTTTTATGCAGGTCAGAATTCTGCACTGATTCTTTCTGGTCAATCAACTTACCATGTAGGCCATTTAGTGAAATGCTTATTAAATAAGAACTCTTATGAATTATATAAATCATTTGAGAAGCAAATCCTGGAGCAGACCTAGGAGCCTTGCTGTAACAGCCTATGTCCCTCATGTCCCACCTTCTGCATCATCTGGTGCTAATCTAATATACTGAAGTATATAAAACATGAACCTAGTTACGTCTGTAGTTACCAGGTTTCTGTCTGTGGAAGGACCAGCCTGGTACTTACTCATGTGTCCTGGCACGTGTTTCCTCCCTCCGCTTAGTCAGTAGAAGAATGGCTTTTGAAGAGGTTAAGTCAAAATAATTAAAAATATGAATAGAATAAATTCAAACATACACGATTTCTTTCTTAATCTCAAAGCACAAATAGCAGGGACACCTCTCTCATACATAACTTGGACAGACCTCCTTCCAAGCAATGGATCTTCTGCAGTTAGATACTTGTTAAGAGTAAGTATGTGATCTCTTCTGCCAGCTTGTGTGAAGGGCTGAACTCCCAGCTGGTAATTTTGTTCCCTTCTGTCTGTGCATTTTTTACCTCAAAACTCAGAAATTTTCGAAGAGAATAAAGGCTTCTAAAGAAGGAAGTGTCTTTCTTGGAGACTGGCTTCTCTAAGACAAGGAGTGTCAGAGAGTGTATCTTCATTAACCCATATTCAGCTGCTGGTACTCTTTTAAACCCGCATGGATTCTGATTGGGAAGTGCCTTGTCATAGTTGTTCAAATTCATGTTTTGATTGTCTGCTTGGGCATTTTGAGAGGAATGGTGTGTTTTCAGTAGCTTCAATGGTTATGTAAGATCTTAACAGCACAGAGGGAAGAAATATATCCAAAGGTATAGCCAATTAGAAAAAAGTTTATGGTATATCTTTGACATCGTACTTGATTTCCTCTGTAATCACATCACTTTTTTTCCATAAATGGTAAATGTATGAATTGGAAACTTTGCATCATCTTCTGACTGAGCTTTGTTCAATGCCCTTTAGTCTTAATAGCTTCCCTGCCACCATAGCATTGTCAGGTGGTACCAAGAGTGAAGCAGAGCCTCTACGAAGTATAGAAAATGCTCTTTGGGGAGGTGTTGCTTCCCAGCCTGTCTGCAGTGCTTAGCGGCATGACGTGCAGTTCTTAAACTTCAGAATTATATTTTAGAGGTATCTCTTACAGGTTATGGAAAGAGGAGGAGAAGGTAAAGCAATCGGCGGAGTGTTGTGAGCCTTTGCAAGTTTGAGTGCAGGTTTGTGGGGCCCCTCCATTGGGAGGGAAGCAGGAGCTGGTGGCACAGCATGCTGCTGAGAATGAGGCAAGGAGCACGGTGAAATTAGCGGGACAGCTTCCCTAGGTATGCAGTGAAGCTAAATGCATCGCAGGCTAAAACACAACAGGAACTTGGTATTTTTATCTGACTCATTGCTCTAAGAATTGTGTTGTGATCTCTCCTTCTCAGCGTTAGCTCCTTCCTGCTTCCAACTGGCACGTCTTCTCATATATTAGGCCTTATGCCCTTGTTTTGCAATCTTCCTCTATTATTTCTATTGCCGTTTCATACTTAGCTCATCACAGTTTTCTTCAATGGCCCATTAAAGCTTCCCTCTGGATTCTTCCTGCTCAGTTGGGTACCGCCCAACAGTTTATGGGAAGCTTTTTGTTTGTGCCCGTCAACTGCAACACAAACTAGAGAATTCATTACTCCCTGTCAAGTGGCAGTGCTAATTGCGACCCACAGTCGGGATATAGTCAAAGCTATTTTGGATCTGGTGGTAGAAGCCTTTGCCAGGCCAGCTGGTACCCATTCAAGGTCAGGGCTCGTGTACGAGTCCCTGAGGGGTGAGTACCCAGATACCTAGTTGTAGCTCACTGGAAGGGTTATATCAAATCAGAGACTTTGGAAAGAGCAGTCACCTTCAGATACTAATTCTCATCTAGACTATTTACCTGTAGGCAGTCTTGACCTCAGAACTAGAAACAAAGTTTTCACTAACTTTCCCCTGTGGATATCTGTATGTATAAACCACTTCTGATCTATACTGACTCACACTCTCTCCTTTTCAGAAACACTGCCTAAGAAGAGGCTCTTGTTTCAGTCCAGTTAATCTTACTAAGGACAAATCTATTTCAGTGTAAGGTTATCATTCAAAAAACCCCCAACAAAAAACCAAAAACCAAACCCAAAAAATCCTTGTTCCTTCTTGCAGATGGCTGTTCTTTGACTTTGTAGAAATACTTGCATGGGTAGATTAGACCATTTTCAAAACATACACAGGACCAGTGGGTCATAGGGTTTTCTTGTGACTTAAACTAGTTTCTTCTATCATTGGTAACCAGTGTATTCATTTGGTGGATGAAACCAAAGTACTTCATGATTTGAATATGCCCTGCAAAAACTCACAGCATTTTCACAAGTGTCTCTTTGTTCAGTGCAAGCACTCCAGAAGTATCAGGGAAGTGATGTTAGCTGAGGAAGGAGCCCCTCCAAATGTACATCCAGAACCACTTGATCTTTGATCTTGGGTTGCTGGCGGTTTGCACAGTAGCCCTCAGCAAATCTTTTTTGACTTGGTATATTTGCCTTTCTTTACCTCCAAAATAAGAACACTTGCCCAGCTGAGAATAACGCTGTGGGGATTTTAAAACAAAAAGGGTTTGTGTACCCCAAATCTTGTGTCATTTTTTTAAACTATGCGAGTTGGCCTAATGAAAGATACTTCTTCATATAAAACTTATCATTCATCGTTAAAGCATCTAGTGTATGTTGTCTGGGTTTCTGGCCTCTCCAGTGGAGAGGGAGTTATTTTTAGATGGCAGTTTGCCCAGCCTGTCTTAACCCTTTAGGAAAGCAATTTGTCTTTCAGTTGAATACAGAAAGCGTCCAGATGATGAGACATTTGGACTCACTACAGTCGGTTGAAGTGAATTCCACCATCTTCAGACAGTCATTGCTGTCTTTAAAATGTTTATATTTGTTTTATAAATTGAGTAGAAAATGGGCTAAAAGATATGCCACATACTTTCTGGAAGTCTGGTTCTTGGAGGATCAGCTGAAGACAGACGCCTTTACATGAATACTGCAACATCAACAGCATCCCCATATCAAGGATTTAAATACACAGTTCACTTAGGGCTAGGATAAGTAGCACTCGGTGTCCTAAGGCACTGATATGCATCCATAGATGCTTATTAGTATGTGTGCGTAGAGCATGCATGTATATACAGACAATGCAAATGTACTAAAATACAGGAAAACCTGTTGTTTTACATTCCGAGTACATTCTGTATTTTTCTGTATCCCCAACTACTAACAATATCAATCTTGTTAGGGGTAAGCTATAATTCTGAAAATATGCCTGTTGATGGTCCTTTTGAATGTATGTGAGGTCCTCTTACATATCTAGTACTTGTCCTTGGATAAAGGCCAAAGAAAACATTTTTTTAATGGAAACAAGCTAATACAAAAAGTTTCAGTTCAGCATTGGTCTCTTATTCTTTTGTTCTGCTCTCAAAATGGAAATTGAGCTTTTAATATCAATTACAGATACAGTCAAAAATCAAAATTGTTCAGCAGTGTTATTAGCAAACTTTGACTCTTTACCAGGGCATTTCTAATGGAGAAGTGTGACCACTTTGGAGTAAGTGTAGCAATAACCTATATATTTTGAAGTCTTAAAAGTTGAAATGATTTTGAAAATAAGATTCCTGTCCATCAGAAACTTTAATGACCCTCCTCTGAGAACTGAAGTGGTTCCGAGTCTTAACAACTTCACAGGCAACCAGATCTCTTCTGTGAAGTGTACTTAGCTGTGTCTTTAGCTAAAAAGGAACTTGTCAGATTTGATGTTATGAATATTGTATTAGATGGGAAAAACATTTAATTGTTAATGTATAGTTTATTTGACATTACTGAGTTTAAGCAATGATTTACCCCCAACTCCATTAGTTATACACACCTATAATTTGGAAGCAAACTGGAAGACCGTTGGTTATAGAACCAGCATTTCCTGTTGCTTCTGCTTAGCAAGCTGTTATGCACACAGTCAGCATCTGTAATATTTATTGTATGCCAGGCTTCCCATTTTGCTTTTCTTTTCTACCCCCATACATATTGGCTGTATGCTAGAACTTTGCATCTCTGTTCCCTCCTGTACAGTAAGACTCTGTGAGCGTCAGTGGGAGTAGAGCAGAGCTGACAGTATGTACTTCTAATGAACTTCCCTCTCATAATCCCACACCGGGAATACAGGCTTGTTTTGCGGCCCCCATGCACAACGGAAAAGAGATTTAGCTGGAGAAAAAGGAGGAGGGATATAATACACAGACCTAAAAAAGTAAGAGGGAAATGAGCTAGAGGAAATAACATTAAAAAATAGTATTAAGAGCCTGCTCTGATGGGTTTGAAGTTATTTTTTTGCTATTTTGTAAGCAGATAACTAAGTAAAGCAATCAGTCATGGATACCTTTTTACTAGCATCTCCTACCAAATGTTTTATCCTGCCAGTTTCCACCACAGGAACAGCATGGATGTAAACACCAGCTAGAGCTACAAAAGTGATCTTAGCAGCAGGAGTGTAAAACTTCAATATTTCAGCTACTACGTGAATACAGAGATGCATTAACAGTCCAGGACACCATCTCCACAAGGATTTATACATATGTCCATTTCAAAGCATATAAGTAGTCCTGTTGACTGAGAGTATTTGTATTAATCCAAAAATGATTTTACTGGTTCAGGCTTTGCTTTCCAGTCAGTCAGGCAAATCCTACAAATGATCTCATGGTGATTTGTTTAGGTAGGGCTACAAAAGATGCTTTTTGATTGCGTGGTATAATACTGTGTATGTTTAAATTACAAACATCATTCCTCCATGATCACCCTTTACTCCTGTAATTCTGACTTTGTTAAGATGAAGGCTTGGCTTTGGAAAATTGGAAGCAGACCTGGGTTTAGAATTGTATCCATAAACCATGCAGCCCTTAGTGCTGAAGTCTAAATAAGAGAACAGAATTCCCATAAAACAAGAGTAATGGAAGCAAGTGGCTTCTGTTGCAAAGAGTGAGAAGACCTGTTCTATTTGGTAATAAAAACCTCGATACTTTAGTTTGCAAATATTTATTTTTGGGCATTGATCCTTTGAAAATTTAATCCATTGGCTGATTATTGGTGATACAGAAAACATACAGAGGTTTATTGTCCAGACATTAATAGGTATGCAGTGTCATTCTTTTCTATGAGAAAAGGAAGGAAGAAAATAATCCAGGTTCAAGTTTTTGCAGTTAGATCCCTTTTTGTTCCTTTTAGATTTTGTTGTACCAGAATGTAGTAGGTGGGTCAGCAGTAACTTTGAAATTTGGCAGTCTGTGTACATCAGCTACATGGAGCACAGACCCTTACGAAAGGTCTGGTAAACTGAGCTGCAGTGATGCTCTAGATTTTGAACTGGGACAGAGGGTAACGCTCTCTAAGGAGTGAACCTCTAATTTGCCGTTCTCCAGCTTTGCTATGGTGAAATAATTTTAATAGATGTCCAATAGGGCATGGGCACAATGGAGCAATTGATTCATCAGTAAAAGTATGTTATCTTTTCAGCTGTACCTGGCCATAAATAGATGTGGTAGGAGATCTTAATTATAGTTTGCCTGAAAAGTAGGATTAGAACTTTCAATGTTTTTTTTCTGGGAGTCAGGAGGAGACTTTTTGTGTGTGGTTTTGAGGTTTTTTGAATTGGATCGAGGGAAAGATTACAGGGCTAGCTAAAAGTTTCCTTACCATGGATGTGTGTTATGGTCATTGTGTAATTGTTTTACCAAATGTCCGTGGATTCGATGTGTGAAAACATCTTGTGCCCCAATGCTGAGCAGTATTTGAGGTAGGCAGCAGATGGGCATCAAACCTGAAAAGTGATTGTGATGCAAAAGTGTATGCAAGTGTCTAGCTTGCATACACTTGTTCATCGTCTTGGTTGCTCTGCCTGCCTGTTAGAATGTGTCCGTAGTGCAAAATCGCACAATGGATGCTATTGTTTACTATATGAATCTCGCATAACATTTCTTTAGTTTATTATAAAAATGGAACTGGGCGGGGAAGGAATGTTGTATAGTGTGTTCTGCCTCATGCATCATCATCAAAACCATAGTCATGTGTTTGAGCCTCGTCTATACTGTTGGGATCAATGTCCAAAATGGTGATAGCACAGCTTGACTGTTTAGTTCCTATAAGCTTCAC
>NW_010546994.1:20611-45931 GCF_000687285.1 Phaethon lepturus
ATTCTACTGTCACAGATGCTTCAGGTACATGAAGTAGCTACACCAAGGAATAGGTCATCTGTATACGGACTGTATCGATTTCCTCCTCATCAAAGAAACTCTAAATGATGCATCAAAGAGACTTCTTTTTTTCTGCCAGATTGGCCCAGTCTGGGAAACTAACACAGTTTTCAGATTTGTACTTGCACTGCTGAATTTTTTTAAAGCGATAGTGGCAGATTTGCATTATAAGGATGATTGAGAAGTCAAAGACTGCACTTCAGAAAGAACAACCAAGCACTGGTCATTAGGATGCTGCTGCCATAAGTGGTCAATCCAGATTCCTTGGATTTTTGGCTTGTACTCAAAGAAAAAGCTGGGATGTTGGGTAGATCTTATTTGTTTCTAGTATGGATCCATGACATTACAGACCTACAAAAAAGGGACTTGTCCATGTCAGCCAGTTAAGTAAGCTTTGCGCTTTGAGTGCAAAGAGGTATAGCCAACATGGATGGCAGTATGTCCTGTTAGTGGCATGTCTCTGCAAGAAGACATTGCTGGAGGATAGTGAAGCCTTAGCAGAAAAACAAGCACCACAAACTGAGCTCTGGAAAGGATACAGTCAACTAGTGTCCTGGGTGGTGTTTGAGGTATGCTTTATACCGGTCTTCTGCATTTTTTTAACTTTGCTGAAATCACAGGCTCCCCAACTGAGAGGTGTTCTGCCTTGATTCTTTGGCCTGGTCTGGATACGCCCAAGATATGTGATGCCTGAAATGAGATTCCAAAATCTATATTGCAGTATCTATAAATAGTTTGATTTTTAGCAGTCCCAAAAAACACATCCGCTGTCAGTGATTGAGCTAATAAAAAAAATACACTGTTTTTCATTTAGTGGCAAGACAATTGAGCCAAAAATAGGAGAGATGGTGATCCTAATGTTGCTTTATTTTATTGGCAGATCTGATTTATAAAGATACCAGCAGCAGTTGATCCTATCAGGTTGAGTGTCTTCTGTATCATTTGACCCAGGTTTTCTGCTATTGCCACTCATACTTCTGAGAGGGTAGCAATCATCTGCTACAGACACATGGTTTTACATAAAATGTTGAGAGGTATTCTAAGGCGTGATGGTGGTGGTGCTGATTATTCCAGTGTCCCTTTGTCAGGTATCTATTATCTGTCCATTTTATAACCCTTCAGAACAGACTGGCAAGGCAAGGAGTTAACATCTCTCTTTGTGTTGCCTCACTTCTTCACTCCTTTGACTGTACAGACAAAAGAGAGGAGCAGCATGAAAGAAGAAAAGGTTATGATGTGGAAAATTATAAATTTTTCCCAGTTCGTCTCATTTTCACCCATCCTTCTGTCAGTCAGAAGTAAATGTTGCTATATCATGCACAATTTTTGGTGTACTCACAAAATTTGAAGGTGGGCATGTAGAAGTCAGCAGCTTGTGAAATCAGGAAATTTATAAACATTCATGCAAGCAGACGACCTGTGGCAGGGTGAGACCTTCCATCTTTTTTTTTGAGAAATGGCTACAACCCCTGTGCTCTCTTAGCAAGTAACAGTCGGTATGATGCCTGTCCTACAAGAGGTTTAGATGTGGAGATGGTGGCCAGAACCCTTGTAGCATACATATTTAGGCTTGCATTATCATGTTATCCAGCTAGACCTAAGTGTTAGCACTTAGTTCAGGGACTGACAGGTGCATGTGACAGTATGTATCTAAAGCCAGTAGTAATTATTGTTGTCATGGTATTCTCTGATGTAGGTCTGAATTACATTATCAATGAAAAGTACTGCAAATTGAAGAGTTCCTTGTACATGATGCACATATTACAGTGCAGCGTAGAAGAGGTCCATTCAAACTGAGTGCTGCTTCATGGTAATAGCCTTCCTCTCCAAGGAGGTTAAAGGGGGACAAAAATTACATGTTTAGCCTATCTTCTCACAAAGCTAGTATCCAAAAGAGTTTGATATGGAAGTTACACATTACAGAGTTAGAAGAGTTACTTAGGTATTGGAATAGGAAGGATTCAGTGTTCATTGTCTCTTTAAAAAAAATAAATTTCCATTTGAAATTCTTTTCCATGCATATCTTAATTGCAGTGAGATACAGAAGTTGCTGTTTTCATACTTGCAGCCTGAATGCCACTAGCCATTCCTGTTAGTTGTTGGAAACCCTGTGGCTCCGTTACCTCAAAGTATGTTGCCAGGTTTCTGCCTATAGTTTGGAAACACCTCAACAGAAGACCACTCGGATAAATGGAAAGAGTCCCCAGAGCAGCTCCAGGGCCCTCCACAAACCAGGATACACTGCTTGTTTTAATTCCCTTAAAGTTCCTTAGGTGGAAAGGTTTAACCATCGTGCAGAGATAAACCTTCAAAGTGAGCAAACGTGAGTCTCGTTTGCTGGAGCTGCCATGTTGCACGTTGCCGGGGATGAAGGGTGCTCTGGGGCTGCATGAAACGCTGTCCGAAGCAAGCGCGGATTTCTACCTCAATGAGCTGGTCCTGCTGCCAGCATTCTCCGCATACCCATCCCAGGGAGGCCCTCCTCCGTAAACCCCGCTTGAAAGAGAGCAGACTAAAAGCCTTAGAAAGTGCATCCAGCTTTTTGTTTCCTTTGTCATCAATACAGTGTGTTCTGGTGTCTCCAAGACAACCATGTCTAAAAGGCTGACTGCATCTTTCACTGCTGCTCTATAGTGAGCTTGCTGAGACGGGCCGTGGAGGCCAACCTCTAGCAGTTGTTTATCCGTGAGTTTTCTGCGTAGTACCCAAGTACTTTACGTGCTTGCTTCAGTTTCAGTTTTATTGCAAGAATTAAGATTTGGTTTATCAGTTTCAAAGATATTATTCTGGGCTCTCCCAGCTCATCTTTCTTTGAATAATTGTAACGAGCAGTTAGGATGTTCCCAGTGACGCCTGCAACAATGCTGGCTTTCTTTGCGTTTTCAGGCCCATTCTGCATCTGATAATAGATGCCTTCCTGCCGCTGAATAGGGATGTACTGAGTCTTGTGTTCTGCGTGCTCTTTGTTGCTCATGTGTGCATTTTTCTTGAATGATTGCTGGTTTCAAATTAAAGCTTAGATAGTCACAGTACTTACAGTTTTAGGATTTCTGTATAGTTGTCTTGTCAGTTCGCATATTTGCAAATCTGCAGAATTTGGAGGTGGAGGGGGAACCATTCATGGTACGTGTTCTCGGAGCAGCAGCACCACAAGGCTTTTCCAGTCCTCATCTGCCCCATGGCACCTTCTCTGTAAGCTACTTCTCTGCCACTTGCTTAGAGAAAACTGGTGATGAAAGGTGGTTTCAAGGGCAGCACGTGTGGTCTCCTGTGAGGTTGGGGCTTTGGGAATTACAGTTGTTACGCTTCCTTGCGGTTGTTCACGAGAAGCTGGAGCTAAAGTGAAGAGTAGTTAAAGATATGTAATTATTTGTGTTTTATAGCTGCAACAGTCAAGAGCAGCGCCCCATCCCTGCAATGGGCCTTGTCAAGGTAGTTAGCATGGGCACCTGTAGGATTAAAGCAACTGTTTTTCCTACTGTCACTATCAGAAATGGCTGAGACCCATATGCTGAGGCAAAAGAAAAAGAAATAAAATTATCTTATGGCAAATTCCAGCCTGAATGGTTGCAATTTTGTTCCATTGGTAACCCCAATGTACTGTAAAAATATATAAACATATAGACAATGTATTTATGTATGTTGCAAAATCTTTATTAAAAAGAATTTATCAATTCTGCTTGTATTATATATGACTTCAAATCCATCTCAGAACCTGAAGATGCTGCATCCTTTTAGTGGTTGTTGTAGACCATTAACTTATTTGTATGTCAGAATCCAGCATCTTGAAGATAAATTGATTTCTGCATGCATTTTGTTGGTGTAGTTGAAAGGATAAGTAAGGACTTGCCGGTAGACAGTAGGAAAGGATGGGGAACAAGGCGGTGTTAGTGGAGCTGTAGTCTGCGGTGCAATGAGCGAGAGCAACCAGTGATAGGTATGACCAGGGTCATAACGAACTTGGCAGAAGCATTTCCCCCTGCCTTGCGTGCGGTTGTTGAGACCAGTTGTGTATTCGTTTGGCACTGTCCACTTAGAAACATTTCTACTGGTTTTCTACCAGGGTCTGTGCAGAGCAGCCTAACTGAGGGGTAAGGCGATAGGCTATCAAGGAGTGGGGAGACTGGGACATGCTTCATGCTTGGTCAGCCTTCATTTATCTTCTTCCCCCCCCCGCCTTTTCTGTTAGCTGTGAGAGATGTTTTGGAAAAGACACAGGAGCAAATCCTCCATTCGGTAGAAAGATTCCAGGCAACAGAAACCATGGCATAGCTCCTTTTGGTTTCCCGAGGATTGCAGTCTTGCAGTTTTCATGGATACCAAAGTCTTCCAAATCAATACCAGTGTGTAGTACCGAGAGGTTTCTGGTATCAACTTGTTTCCCTTTAGCACTTTCTTTGCAAATGCAGTGACTTTACTCTGGAAAAGCTGGTCTTTGGTTGTTGGTGTTTTATTTATTTACTACGTAACCATTTGAGATGCCTGTCCAAAGTTTTTGTTTAACTTTCAAATTAAATCACAAGTAAGAACTAATGCTTTCCTTTTCTGTAGCAGTCTCTTCATTTTCTCCTCTCTTGTCCCATTTGAAGCAAGTATAAATAATAGCCAGATTACTGTAACGCTTTCCGTTTTGGGGGATGTTTTTGAAAACAACATGAACTCAAATTTCTAGGAGATGCGATCCGACCATTTTAACAAAGCAGTGCAGTAAATAATGGCGAAAAGTTTGGGAGGCAGGGGTTTAATTATTTTTAAGTTTTAGGGTTTTATATGGACTTGTAAGAACTTAAGGTTGATTTGACTGGACCTGCTACGTTAACAGGTTGGTTCAGGCTTCTCAGGTCTTGCTTAAATTCACTCTAGTAATTTGGCTACTTTGCTTTAGTTGTTCAGTTGCACCATAAATCAGTTGTTTCACGTGTATGTAGCATTTTTAGTAAATTGGCTGATCTGGGTATTGCGTTGCGTAATTATGAAGACCTTGAATCTATAATTAGTTCTAATCTACTGTGCACTATCAAAATAACCTAAAAGACAAAGCACTTCCCTCTGAGTTACTGTTGGTAGTTGCACTTAATAATCACAATTTAGAATCTGTTAAATTTTTAATCATTTCAGTGTTACATGTTAAATGAACATTATCGTTTTGAAAAGTGGATTGTTCCTCTCTGTAAATGGATCAGTATTAGCCAAAGTCACCTTCTTATTCTTCAAAGAATGTAATATTTTATAGCTGACTTCGGTTTTAGGAGTTTTGACAAAAATTGCACTTTTTTCCTAGATAAGGGTTGGGGGAGAAAGATTGTTCAAGGTTATTACTGAAATTCCCTGTTGTCACCAGCTGTGTTGTAATTTCTCATTTAACATGTGATAGCGGTGCAACATAAACTACATATAATGGCCCATAAATAAACTTTAAAAATCCATATTTTGTTTTTATCATTGGTAATGCCTGCTAGTGGGCACGGCCACTTACCTTCTTCCAAGCTGTAAATAAGATTATTTTTCAGCCATTTATTGCTTCCTTCAACTTGCCATGCAAATCTTTAGACTGAGAGAGATGTTTTCTCACCGGCAGTCTGCACGGCATTGTATTTCTATCAAGACGGGGGCAAATTCTTGCTCAAACTGTAAACCTTTGCAAAAGCAGCTTGCTAAATACTGAGTGTCTGAGGGATTGGTTTGCCTGCTTTTTTGTTTGCTTTCGGACTGGCATGCTTAATACTCTTTCTGGACGTGTTATGTGGAATAATTGGGGCAGGGGGAGAGGGGCGGGGGGGCAAGCGTGCCACACGTAGCGTGCCACTTGGCAAACTTGCTAGAGAAACAGACCTAGGAGTCGGTGTGATTTCCCTAGGTACCAGTCAAGTACAAACGCTTTTATAGCTTTCACTGCCCAAGGCAAGCTGGAAAGAATTACCGCCTCTCCTAGTCAGAAGCCACTTGCACAGTAAACAAAACAGTCACTAAACAATTTGCTGCCCTTGGTATTTTGCTGACCTGCGTGACCCTTTGTCCTGCCTGCATGGCAGAGCTGCCCCTGCAGCGGCGTCACGGAGAACTCGGGGCTAGCGCATTTCTGTGTCGCCTGACGTTGTAGTCTTGAGCTGTGTGTTTGTGTGTCGGAGCATAAATTCCTCGTCTGAGGAGAGGCTGAGATGGCTTCTCTTGTCTGGAAAGACTGAGGTCTGTAGCCGTTACAGGAGTAGTTGCTTGTGGTTAGGCTCAGATGGTGCTTGCCCTGTGCTGTGTGAAACTGCCCGGCGGTAGCAGTGGATCCTCCTCACCTCTCATCTCTCCACCTCCGTTTTGGTTCTGCAGGGACACTCCTCCTGTTTGACTGGGGAGGGACGTTCCTTGGGGTCACCCAGTAAAGCAGCATTAACAGGGGCAGGAACAGATATTATGACCCATTCCCTGACTCCTTTACTGGACGGTTTTTATTTACCTTAGATTATGTTCTGTAGTAGACGTGTTTGAAGCCCCCAAGAAGTTTGTTGTTTGTTTTTCTTTGTCTTTATCATCCATGGTAAGGAAAGGAAATAGTCCCATTATTACTACCTGCACACAATGTTTATGAGCAGATGAGAAATATTGACTTTGCATATACATGTAATAAAGTACCATGTCAGGAAATATAAATACATCTTTTAAAAACTTGGTAAATTTACTTTTGGAAAGAGGCAATATTTTACAGCACAGCATTAAAAAGTATCAAAACTGCGCTTAGTTTTGATGTCTTCTAATTCAAAGTTATCTGTGTTTGTTGACTAGGCCTTCTAAATGTATTTCAGGTGCAGATGAAAAAGTAAAGGACAAAGCCTTCTTTCTTACACACAAACCCCCCACCATCTCAGCCTTTTGCAGTTGATGACTATAATCAACGAAAGTATCAAATATTATTAATAAATATTTTTAACATAAAAGCTGCTACCTGACTGAAAAGACACTTAGGAAGAGATGGATCCTTCCCATTTCCATCTAGAGAAATTACATAGGGTTTTTTTGTTCTCAAACATTCAATTTTCCCTTCAGGTCAGTGAGCACCACAGGCTCGACTATATTTTTGACCTGATGAGGCTATAAAGAGAAGAATGATCTTATTTGGCAAGAGAGGAGTCATTTACATGAATCATGCTCGGGTTTTTTTTGTTTTTGTTTTAATAAAAAGACAAAGATTTCTATACATAGTTTAGGTGGTGACAAGTTTTCAGGACTCTGTTTTGAGAGTGGTGTTTTGTTTCTCCTCATTCATTTTTTTGGTTACTCGGTATTACTTTCCAATTTTTCTTTACAGACCTTTGTGACGATTCCTGATTCCTTTGTGGAAGTCTTCTGAATTTAGGTCTTGCCTGTTTTGTTAGAATGGCTTTAACAGTTGTTTCTGATAGAGTGAGTTACGTTCACTCTTCATCCATCATTAGATAAAAGCATGCTTGGTTGTGATGGGGAGAACGCATTTGATGGAATAGTGGAAAGAAGTGACATGTCCCATGTTGCTATCTCCTAAATACCGTGCAGTATGCCATCCCAGGTGAGGGAGATCCATTTCCTAAGGCACTGCTGTTTGTCTTGGCTCTACCACCCTGCACCAAGATTTTGGGAAGATCATTGTGTCTGCTACCTTTGGAGCTGAGACTTTTTTATTCTCTCCCTGTGTTTCCCACTTGGTAGAATAACAGAAGAGATCTCGCTGGCACCTAAGAGACAAGGACCTACGTAGCAATAGTATTGCCCTGAACAACATGGACACATTTTGTGGCAAACACCTCTTGGAGACATTTAGTTGAAAAATGTGAAGGCAGAGAATCGAGTTCTGTCAAATGTAGAAGGCAGGTTAAAAAAAGACATGGTGGAGACAAAGGTGTATTAAGGAAAGGGAGATTAATACCAAAACAAGTTAACATTGCAGTACTTGGCCAAAGAGCAGAAATCTATCAGATATAAAGGTAAGCTAAAGTAAAAACAAAGCTATGCAGCTGTACATGAAACAGTTGAATGTGATTTCTAAATAGATTGAATGCATTTACTGATTTTTATCCTGAGGGCTTTTTGAGTACCACAGATAAATCACAGTTGCATGACTAAAATACCAGATGTCTCAAGTTATGCTCTTTCCTTGGTCCTCAAAGATGAAGTTGAATTGTAGTATTGGAGACATCCAGCAACAAAGGAGTTGAGGAAAAAGCATGTAGATTGCTGATACCAGTTTTCTGGAAATTTGTAAGTTATGTCTATAATGGGAAAAAAGCCAATAGCTGCACATTAAAAGTGACATCGCTGCATTTTTTTTTTTAAAAAGCACTGCAGTGAACTTTATCAAAATGTTAACGTCTAATAAAGAACAGCAGCCATGTTGTGTGCTTGTCAGTCAAAAGTCTTGTTAATTTTACCCAAATGCCTTTCTCCATACCCAGGTTACTGTATGTAATTCATTTGTGGGATCGCTTATATGTTCCTTAGTAGTTTTTCTGATTTATGACACTAATAAGCATGAATCTGTTAAGACCTTCACATGAATATGATTATTTTATGACATCACACTCTTTGTCTTTTGTAACTTCCTTTAGTTATGTACACAGTATTACAAGGATTATTGAAAGATGGACGTGACTTCTAAATGGAGTTCAATTTTCAATGGCTTTTTTTTTTTTGGCAGTGTATCAAAGCAAAGTAATAATGTCTCAGTGCCAGTATTTTAAAATGTAGCTCAGATGTTTAGTGTAAGGTCAGATCTGTTCCATTTCACTTGCTGCTTCCTCCTGCTGCCAGAGAGGCTGCTTTTAGTTTGCAGAAATCTCTTTCTCATGGGGAAGGTGAGCTTTAGATACCACGATCTGAGCCCTGAGAGGCAAATCAAAATAATGCATCACTCGTTTACCGTAGGCATTGCCCAACTTAATAAGAGTTATTCTGGATTCGGAGCACTCGGCTGAGGTGGCTGCTCAAATTGATTATATTATATGCTAAGCTGTCTGATTACCTCGTCAAAGTGTTATGCACCAGCCATGCAGGCTCTCTCCACTGGGCAAGAAGGTCTGCAGTACCATCCATGTGAACAGCCTGTCCAAACAAAGATAAAGACGTGTGATGCCACGTATTCCAGATAGTGTGTCTTGGACAACTACCAAGCCTGTGTTCGCAGGTTCTCAGGCTGCGTTCATTGGAAGCCTCTGCCTGAGGGCAACTGAATTCCTCACCTTTATATTAAAGTGCAGTAGGGTGATGTGGATTTGGGTCTATTCTCCAATTACAGTGTGCACATTTTTCTAGAAAGTAGATCATAGTGGAGAACACCTGCACTGAAGTTACTTGAAATGAATAGAAAACATTGAGCCTTGGTTTTCTTTTGGTTTGATTTTTTTTTCAGGGTGTGCATATGTGTGCGTGGGGTTAGTGGCTTTTTTTGTGTTGGGTTGGTTTGGCTTGGTTTAGTTTTTTGTTTGTGGTTTTTGAGGGGGGGTGGGGGTTTTTTTGTTTGTTTTGCTTCGGAGTTTTGGTGTGTTGTGTTGTGTTTTTTTTCTAGCTTCCTAGAACACAGCCTTAAACCCTAGCGAAATGGATCCTAAGCAGTGTTGCAGAGTTCAACTCCAGTCCTTGCCTGCAGGATGTAGATTGGCCAGACCTGCATGCAGATGGCTGTCAATATTCTCAGACATAGGTGGGAGGAGAGAATGGTTTTAGCTGCTGCTGCTGAACATCAGATGTCCAACATCTGATGACAGGTTGCTATTTCACGCTCTACAGTTTTGTTTCAACAGGAACTCAGTATGTTGTCTCACTGAATTGACTTCGCCTTCTCTCGATAGGTGAAACTATTGCGTTTATGGACCAAAAGCATTTTCATATGCATACAAAGACATGTCTTGGTTGTACTAAGTGTATGAGATTTATTGGAGAGGAACCACACATCATGGACCAGGAAAGGAAAGAATTTTGCCATGAGTAACTTTCACAATCACTGGGATAGATCATGAATCATGTATTAGCTGGCAAAGTACAGCGTTTCGGTGATCTTTGTACAAGATGTTCATGATAATGCTTATCCTAAGGAAGAATATCTGCATCAGTGGACATTACTGTGGGACACACTGGGTAATATCTTCTGAAGTACCTAGCAAGTGTAGCATGGCTTGCTTTATTCCCTTTGCAAACCGGCATTGTTTTTGTGAAGAGGAAGTGAAAAGATAGGTTTGTCCTCATGAGTGAATGCCACAGGTGTCTTTTCAGGGAATTCAAACATTTGAAGAAAATTAAGAGGAATACAGATGGCAGTTGAAATAGCCATTTAAATGTTGAAATGTTTATTACAGTGGGACTTTTCTGCTCAGATTCCTTTTGGAAACGAATATTTAATATTCTTGTAAGCAAAGCAAGGAATGACTTCCTAGTGGAATAAGACACTGCTTGGGTTTCTAAAGGCAAATTTAGTTTCATTTTTGTGATGCTTTGGTTCTGCAAGTTAGCACTGAATGTTTCCATTATCCAGTGCTTGGACCGTATTTGATTCATGTAAATGTTAAAAGTTATTACTATTTTCATCTAGTGCCTAGGACTCTGAGTCAAGGATCAGTCCCATTATACTGATTGCTGTAGGGATAATCCCCAGACACTTTGCAGTCTGGATGTTTGGAGGGTGATGCTGCGTAATCTTTACTAAGAAACTCCAAGTGTCGTGACTAATAATTGAAAAATCAAGACTGCATAGAGTATAATACCTCACTGCTTCTGAGCAAAATAGTCTTGACTCAGACAGTAACAGGTTAATTGCCACATCCAGAAATGAATCCTAATGATTCCCTTTAGGAGCCATTATCCCATGTGGGGTTTTCATTGCAGTATTTATAACTATAATCTTTGGTCTCTTGAAGCTCGTGTAACTGTTCAACCCAGCAAAAGGGTTCAGGAAGGTAATATCCTGCTCCCATCCTTAGGCTCCTTGAAAAGTGCAATTTTCCGTTCTAGTTCAATCAGGCAAGCCCCTGCCATTTGCAGGCATTATTCCAACTTAAGACAATTTGAATGTCATGTGTCTTGTGTTTTGTGCTCACAAGGCCCACAGGGAATTCTAGACACACAAAAAAATGCTGCATTTATTATTATTTTTTATCATTTTATCATTTATCAATTAAATCATCGTGATCAATTTATCACTTACCTTTTTTTTTTTCCCTTCCTTCTGTTGCCGGACTGAATCACGATTGTTAAGTGTGAGTCTGTTCAGCCAGGTCTGTCTCTCTTCCCACCTGGAATAAATTGAATACATTTGCACAGCATTGTCTTGGCATAAGATCCTAAAGTATGACTTAACTTTGTGGTGGTTGTATTGAAAGTTGCCTCTTGAGTGAAGTCTGTCTGTGTCCCTCTCATTTGTCTATATATTGTATCAGAGGATTTTTTTTTCCCTTCCTGTATTAACCGAGGTACCATGTTGTGCTGTTGTCACGCTCGTCTGCATTTTGCAAAGAAATCAGTTTTTATCGTTTTTTTTTCTTCCTAGCATAACGCTTTTTTCATTCTCGTCGATTTTATTACTGTCAATTTGAATTTAAGTGGATTATTTGAGCCTCGTAATTTTGTAATCCCCAGACAAGATACGCAAAGAATGGTAAATGTTCTTGAAGGAAAGTAGCATCACTTGAATTTTGACTTAAACTGTGTCAGCTGTACACAAGTGATGTCATGTTGGGCATTTTAAAGAGTTTGCACTATGCAGTGCAGATAGACATGAAGCGACAATACTTCTGCTTGCAGCTAGTGTTTCTCTTAACTTACCTAGAGCCAAGTGGACCTTACATGAAAGAAAACGGTAATTTGCAAAGACTCAAGTCTGAGGTCCTGAATCTGTAGCTCAGACCCAAAGAAGCCAGATTTGACTTCCTCTTGTTTTTTCCTTTGGTGCTGTTGAGATGTGGTAACGTAGCAACGATGGACAGTTTGGTTTAGGTAATCAACCAAGAAGATAAAAGTAGTTGTTAATCATCTGTGAGCACTCACTAAATGCCAGTCACTAAAATATACTCCAGCACTGGACTATTTTTTTCTGATCATTGTACTTATTGTACAATAGGAAAAACATGTAAAATAAGTACTAATTACTCTTTGCTGCTATATGTAGGACTGAATACAACTTCAAGGTTTCACTATGGTGTTGCGATGTTTTAGGTGAACTTCCAGGGTGAACAGTGTCAAATGATTGATTCCCGATATGCTTCTAATGCATTTACACAGGATGGCTAATATTAGTGGTCCTTGGTTTATTTTTAAGGTATCTACACACATTTATTGCATGTAGGGGGAATGTGAGATGTGTTTGGAGAGATGCTGTGACAAGCTACTGAGTAAACAACCCAGGTGATAAGAGGTACTTTCAAATATATGAAATTAGGCATTTTCCTGCCAGTTCTCTTGGTATTTCCCTTTTTTAATGATTAATTCATTAATGATTAATTAGCACACCACTTCTGCCATTTTAAATGATGAAAGCAATACACAGAGGAAGAGAATACCCATTTAGAGGTTACTTTCACCCACAGGTACTCCCTTAAAATGAGACAGACGTATTGCGCCAGCTTTTTGAGTCCTCTGCTTTGTTACGGGCTGTACTACTGTGGCCTGGCTGTGAAATACACTGCACTAGCCTGCAAGTGGTTTTTTGATTTTTAAGGTCCGATATGTGTTTGCTAATAGTAATAGAAACCTGAGGTCTGACTAGATAACATTAAGCTGCCATGGCAACTAGTTTTCTGCCTGAGGCCCACTGGACATGATCCAGTGATAGTATAATCCCTGGGATTTATGATTCTTACTGCTATCTAACACATCACTGTAAATACCGCTAGGCTGTCTCTGCTCTTCTTCCACCCCATTCGGCAACTGGTAGGTTTCTTGCCCTTTTTTCATACAAAAGCACAGTGTTCAAGCAAATAGGATATTTTTTCGCCATTATGCATTTGCTAAGGTAATGAGCACCCCTGCATTGTAGGGTGGCTCTGCTTTGAGATGGGCTCTGCCCGCTGTTCACTGCGGGGATGCAAGTGCCGTTGTGTCCACGTGTCCGTGTCCGCCTCTGCTGGCTGGGAGGTTCTCCAGGCTGTTATCCCCTCGGCGATAACAGAATTCATCTTTTAGGAAAGAAGTGGCATACAGAGCTGCTGTGGTAACTTGAGGGTGATTAAGGACCTTTTAGAAATCATTACAAATAATTGCAGCTTTGGAAAATTAGGCTGTAGTGAGCCCAGAGGAATGACCTGTAGGGGAGTGACAAAAGCCACCAGTGTTGGGCAGACCAGACAGAGGAAGGAAGGAGTGGGGAGAGGGAAAGCAGCGCTGACGTTTGTGGAGGGTCATCACATTCAAATGTGCGCTGGTTCTTAAAGAGCAACTTCAGGGCAAACTGTCCCCTTCCCCTGGCTGCAGCTGTAGCCACGTGGGAGGGACTGCTCCCAAGCAACGGGTGGTATCCCGGGGTGTGCAGAATATTAAATGGTCCCACATCTGCTTCAAGACACTTTTTTTTAAAATGGGAAGCAGGAGTGTTGGCAAGATCACTGCCATTTTGTCAGACCTTTGTTCATTGCAATGCAATGCAGATATACAACACTCGCTTCTGCCTGAGCAGTCCTGTAATTTAATGAGAAAAATCCTTAATTTTATTTTATTGTATTTCTTTTCATGGCAGGAAGTGACATACAGCCTACACATGATACAGGCACGCTTCTCCCCTATGTTCTGTTGTTATTCCTAAACCCCTGTTAGCGTGGGGGCTTAAGCCACTGTGGAAAACCGCTGACGGGTTGAACTGGTGAAACAGCTCATTTGAAAGTATGCGCCTGTTTGATCTTTGAGCAAGTCCTGGCTCTTTATAGAAACTCCAGGAGCCTGCATTTTTATTTAGGTAGCTAATTAGTTTATTTTTTTAAAGGTTGCCCTCCAGTGAGACAGGCTCTTTCTGCATAGGTGTGCTTGAAGCCTGAGCTCCAGCCTGTGTTGTCAGCCTGAAATCAGTAACGCTTCGGCACCTCTGCACCTCGGTCAGCAGCACAGTTGAAAGAGGGGGCAGGAAAAATGGGAGCATCAGGGAATAAAGTGAGTTTAGAAAAAAATCTACAAAACAGAACACCTAGAGGGAGGGGAGGAGGACAAATACAGAAGAAAGAAAGAAGAGCTAGCAAAAACCATGAAACCTGAAGCCTGGAAGGACTTCAGGCCAGGAATGGTTAGCAAAAGGGAACATATGAAAGCATCTATTTTCTGTTCTCACTCTCCTTATTGCGGGGCGGAGGGTGTAGAAAAAGAACAAGCTAACTTCTTTTTGCATTTTCTAAAGGTAGACTAAAAGGGAAAGCTGCTTATCTATTTTTTACTAGATATTTACGTCATTACTATAGCAGTAAAACTGCCCTTTAATTGCTGCACCGTAATTGTAGGTGTTTGTTTCTTACGCCACTTAAGGTCATATAAAAATGAATAGAGGTAAAAATAGGTTTGTGTTAAGTGCTTGAATTTGAAACTGTTTTCTGCTAGCTATCTGCAGAGACAGTACTTTCCCTTTAGTTTCCTGGTTTGGCTGTTCAGTAGATATATTTTTTAATTACCAAATTGGATTTTAGCAGGTGTAGTCAGTTGATGCATTATGGGTATAAGAGATTAGTGTTTAATCCTTCTTTTTATTACTGTGTAGATTGGTATACTTGGGAAGTTATTAAAGGTACTCTGGACTATGCAGCGCACAGAAATGACATTTATTACGGAATTTTCTTTCAGCTAGCATCATTTAGAAGAAAGCTGGCGCAGAACTCTGCAGGGGCCTATAGACTCATCTATAGTGAAACTGCCTTAAACAATACAGAGCGGAGGGAAAGAAACTTTTTTGTGTTTTAAAACAAAAGTTGAAATATAAGTACTTCCCCTTCTCAAAGATGCCTGTTCTCTTTCTCTGCATTTTATTTTTTCTAAAATAAAGACAAAAGGGGTGTCAAAGCGCAGAAGATCTTTGTGTCAGTGAGTGGTAGAGGCAAGGACTGAAAAGAATCAGTGAATCAGATATAATTTGGACTCTGTTTGAGATACCAGTCCTGTGTTTTGCTGATGGCTTGTATTCCCGTTCTGAAAAGCTTGCAGAGCCATTTCTATCGAATAGAAAGAACATTATCCCCATTTTCATTCTGGCATGCCTGTTACGACTTTGTTCTGTAAACAAAGAGGATTATGGGAACTGGAAACTAGATGGCATTTTATTAAGCAACTGTGCCAGTCTTTCACTGTGAATGCAAGAATCAGACCGTCATAGCTACCTGTGAAAGAAAATACTATAAAATAGACCTTACTGTTTGAGTTAGTAGGGTTTATGAGGAGGCAGTCCTCCAATGTAGGACGGTGTATGCGCTGGGCTGTAATATTTCCCATTTACACCCTGGCCAAAATACTTGAAAAGAAAAAAAATACCAAAATGCAATTGTACAAATTAAGAATGAAAAATACATGCTGCAGAAAGAGGGAGGGGGAGGTCTACGTCCACCAACCTGCTGTTGTGTAGACTGACAGATTGCTTTGAAACTGTTATTTTAGGAAAGGTGTACATTTGTGTATCTAGAACTAGCAGTCTGGGGAGTGGGGCAGGAAAAAGAACTGCATTGCATGAACGTCAGTTGCAGTAACTAGCAGAAATTATTTTTACCAGCGTATCATACAACTTTTCATACAATGTTACAGCTTTTCTGCGTTAGGCCACTCACTTAGCATATTCATTCCACAGAGTAAAGTCCTATATTGGTACTAGGTTTTACCTAATGCCTGCTGCAGATCACTTTGGAACTGCTTTCAGTTAATGAAATAAGTGTACAGTATGAATTAAACCATAACTCTTGCAAATCACTTTTGCTTTTAATTATTATTTTCCTCACTGAATAGGTAAGGAATTAAGCAAACAGTACAGCATGGAAATGTAGAAAGTTAAGCTGTTATGAGTCAGATCATGAAACACCTAAAGTTGGTAAACAGCTTGAATGTATCCACAGTTTTAACTCAGTTGAAGCTTTTTGGTGCGACTTTTTTGGGGGTTTTTTTTTTGTTTGTTTTTTCTCGCAAGCTTCATCGCCTGGCTTTCACTTGGCACCAGGTTGCAGAGCTTGTGAAGTCAAGTGAAAATAGGAATTAGAAGCAAGTGGCCATATTTGGCCCTTACTAAGTGGCAAAACTCCAGTTGGGTTCACGTGACCCGCTGAAGTAGCTTCCACTTGGCGTCGGCCGGGGTGGTGGAACGCAGTGTTCGGCACAAAGGCAGAGGTTTTCAAAAGCAATTACTGAATTAGCAGGCTTTCCTTTCAGAAAGTGGTAAGCAGCTGCCTTTTGATAACCAGGCTTTCTTTTGAAGTGTCATAGGTTGGTTACTCCAGAAAGGCTCAAAATGAGTAGTGCTTTGAGATTTTTCTGGATGGTCTGGAGTATGGGACTGAATACAAAAGCAGAAAGGAAAAGGGGGTTAGAAAAAAGGTTAGAAGAACCTATTCAAAACAACATTGGTGTATTGAAGTATCTCTAAAGGATATAATGACAAATCAAATTATAATACAGGTAGGAAAATGCTGTTGTCTAAAATAACCTGATTTTATTCCATATTTATTTTGCACCAGCAACTTCTGTAGCTAATTTTCTCAGTTTACAGGTGAGAACAAGGCATTTTTCTGGCTGCTGTAGACCACCCATGTATCAAAAAAACAAAACTTAAATGTTTTCAAGCTGGTCTCAGGAAGTTCTAAAATCAGACCTACTTTAAAAGTGCTGCTGATGATGGAAGGGGCAAGTTAGTTAGAATGTAGCTCAGTTCTTTGTGATTATAGCGGTCCACCATGATGTCAAAAACACAGTTCTCTTGTACGTTATCTATAACTGTAGTAAAGGATGTCTCTTGGGCATTTCACATGCCACTCCAACAAGCCATGAGCTGAAATATGAGCATGTGCACTCTGTTAGTAGGACTAACAGATCACCTTACAGATACAGAAATAACCAGTCTGAACAAATGACTAATTTATAAAGTAGTTACATTTTTTAATGTATTTTAGTGTAATTTGCTCCAGTTTCTCTCTCTGAAAAGTAGGAAGACTTGTTCTTGGAAAAGGTGGTGTTAAGATACTAAGTATGTAGATATACGGACAGTTCAAGCAGAATGTTTCCATACAGTTTCTCCTTCTGTCAAAGGTAGAAGTGGTATCTGGCAGGTAGTTGTATGTAAGCTACTTTCTTACTCTGTTTTATCTACTGCAGAGTGATCCTGAGTGGATTAAATATACCTGGCTTTTCCATTTTATGATACACACACTTAACTGTATCGCTGGAGTGCATATGTTGTTAGCACTTGGAATTTGTTGCAATTTCCGCAACGTCCTCTCAGTGAGCCTTCGTCTTGAGGTTGGTGCTTAGGCATTGAGAATAGCATTCAAGAAGAGTAATACCGTTCCAGCAGATTTGCAGAAGGAAATACACTTTTTTTGTTTGTTTGTTTGTATGCATGTGGGTGTTACCTAGAAGTGAATTGGATATTTTCCAAGTGCAAAAATCCAGATGGCAAACTGAATGCAACTGTCTTGTTGTGAGTAATGAAAATTCTGTATTAATATTCTATATGGTACATGAATATGTGCATGAAAAAGTGGTGTTAATAATATAGCCCATTATATCATTCTATGCTCAGTCCTTGGGTTAAGTAATTCTGGTGTTATTTGCCTAAGACAAAAAGAGCAGAAGCAGGTTGTCAAAAGAGTGCAAACCAACATGAGTAGCTGAAAAAGGGTTTTCGCTGTCTGAGAAATGCTTCTAGGTAATAGAAGATTACTAGTAAGGTACATGAGGTTAGACATGTATTTTACAGATATTATGAACCATTCATCTCATTAGACGTAAGTATGAGCGGTGTAGCTCTCTAGTGCACTTTAAATGAATTTGCATGTTTAGTTCTTAATGTTTTGTACACTACACATGTATGCATATGTTGTAATTATTTCCATGCATGAGTGTTAACTTGAAAGCTTGCTTTAATACCACAGAGCTGTAGGTTTTCATTTTAGAATGTTGTAGTCTCCTCTTATTCTTTTTTAATAGATCATACTTGTCTTGGTTTTAGTACAAGAAAAGACTCCCATATTAGGATACTAATGGTCTTTTGTCTTAGGGTCGAATGTTTAATAATAATCATATGCTAATACTAAATACAATTTTTCTTCTGTTTAAAGACCCGGTTTTTATATATCTGTGTGCCCGGCCTTATTTTGAGCATGTGAACTAACTGCATTTACTCACATGCTGCATATTACTGCTTTGATATGTCCAAAGGTATTTTCTTTAAAACCAGAACAGTTATATTTCAGACTATGATTGAATACTTCCTAGTGCTTTCAAATAATACACTTTTTAAAAGCAAATACTTTGCAGAAGATGCAGAAGATACTCAAAAGAGGAACATCCCTGAGTTGTTTTTACAGATTGTGAGATACTCGCATCTGATCATTTATGCAGAGAGTGTTATTAAAAAGCAGTAAAATCAGATACTTGATTACTCTTTCTATTGCACATAAAGTGACTAAGATGATTCATAGTATATCTAGTTAACCTTTTTTAAAATGAAAAAATCCATATGATTGATGTGTCAACATAAAGTGACTTTTGAAAAGCATGCCTCCCTTCCATGTGGTTGTTAGAAAGAACATGGTTGGTATAAACAGTCATTATTCTCAGTGAAAAAAAAATTCCTGTAGCATTTTTGCAAAAATCTTTGCCTAAAAACCTACAGTCAGAAATCACTCTTTGCTCATACCAGTTGAACGCTGAAAAATGAAGCAAAGTGATCTAAATCGAATTTACAAGACTTATAACCATGCAATTGGGGGGAGAGTAGCTACTGCACAACCTGTACTCTCAGGGTACATTAAATCAAATCAGGGTAATTTAATTATAGATGGTTATACTTTAGTATAATTTGTTAATGTGTGCTCCTTGCAAAGGGAGAATAATTCTCACAAAGCATTGACAATTTTATAAATTTTTACCAGGATGCTGTCAAAGGAAAGGGATTTTCATTGAATTTCATAATGTACAGTTGCCTGGAGGAGAAATATCAATGAAGTGGCTAGCAGGCTGGTTTTTTCTTGAGTTTTTTTTGTTTTGTTTTGGCTGCTAGCATCTATGTGTAAGAAGATGGGGGGAAAGAAGTCCTCCTCTTTATGAATTTGAATATATAAAAAATGAATCTATTAAGTAACTGTGCAATAGGTGGGAAATATTTTTTTATAAACTATTGTTGTGATATCTTGGTCTTTTGGACCACAATGACTGTAATGTTAAATTAAATTTCACCTTTTTGAACAACAGTAATGATTAAAGTTTAGATTAATATTCATTCTCTTTCTCACTCCCTACTTTCCAGAACTAAGTCTGAGAAGAGCCAGAGGTGAATCTGGCTCATTCTTTGTCCTTTCGGTCAAGACACTCTTTTGAAGAGCAGATTTAGAGAGCAGCTGTAGCTGAGATGAGAGCAGAGGCATGGACCTACAGGATATATTGCTGTTTTTTTTTTTTTTCCCTCAGTCTCTTAATTTGAACTCTTCTAACTGTGTTTTGTTTGTGAACAGAGATGAGACTTGGAGGAGGCCCAGCTTTCTCCATGCCTGGGGTATGGGTGGTCTGTGCCTGTGAACCCAAATAGCAGCAGTGCTGTTTGATAGTCCAGTCGTTAAGTTCTTAAATCATTCGATGTAGTGACTTCTGAGTAAACTCTTCTTGGACACCTCTTTATTTTTGTTCTAAACAATACAGAATATCCATCTCTGAAGGTTGACTAATCAGAATTACAGAATTAGGGCTTTGGTAATAATTTCTGGATACTGGTATAGTTGTTTTAACTGCGAATTTTATATCTTTGGCTTAGAATTGTGCATTTTCTCAGTTGGCTGTTGCGTTTCAGCATACCGTTGTGGTAAGCTGACTCAAGCCGCGAGGCTCAGTATTGAAGAGTGGGAGGTCAATGGGATGGGTCAATATCTGGGAGCTGGACCTTCTGCCTGTCAGTTTGTTCCTCTGATGTTGACAGGAAACCAGAGGTTCTGTTGTCACCTTCTCCAAACCTTGCAGACCTGTAAGTCTGTAGATCCATAGGAAAAGAAGTCTCAGTTGTACTTTATGGAGCAGGTAGGATGGGCTTGAGCAACAGGGATTGTGTAGAGAGTAATATATATATGAAAACTTACGTGAGAGGCTGAGTATTTATTAGCATTTCAGTGAAGCACTCTCTCTGCTATTGAGGAAGACCTGAGGCAACACCTACGAGGAGAACCACAGGAGGAGCCCTAGCAGTGAGGCTTCACCCTTTTACCCGGGCAGATTTGTTCTTCCTGGGTTCAGTGCTTTGTGGGATGTGGCGTGCTCTTCTCCCCCAGGCAAGGCTGGCATTTCACCAACGGAGACCTTCAAACTCTGCAAGCTGTCTGGATAGAGCAGTATCCCTGCCCAGCCCAGCAAGATCAGTATTAAGAAGGCTGACGTTTTATCATTTATTTTGAGGAGTGCTGTGCTTTGTCTCGTTTTTGGACTCGTGGTGGCCCCTTTTAAATAAGTATTTTGTACAGTCTTTTCTGTCAGGAGAGGGCAAATGGGGAATTCTGGATAACTGAAAGGGTGCAATAAGGAAACAAATCTTATATGTCATCTGAACATCAGCTCAGGCCTTGAAGTTCAAATACAAAAGGTATGATTCTTCTTCTCGGTACCTTCCTGGAAAACAGTGCATTATGGAAGAAAGCATATGATGCATGACATTTAGTAGTGATTTCTCTTGAGAGGGACCTTTAGGTTTTGAAACTAAATAGTTTGTGCATGGTTTAGCACAATATAAAAAGTCCAATAACTGAAACGAGGCATAAAGCCTCATTTCACCTTCACCATGTGCATTTCAGCACAACCTTCTTAATGATGTTTTGTGCTTCTATTGCCCATACAATCAAAATATTTCATAATCCTTTTGAAACATTAAAGAATGATCATTGGTTATAAAAGCACACTTTCATTTTTTGCCTATTATTATTTGCCGTAACCCAGAAGACAAGTGGTAGTGAAAGCAATTGGGTAAAGAAAGCAGCAACCTGTTATCAGTTCTGTTTTCTGCGCTTCGTGTCATCTGTACAATCAGTTTTACTGACTTCTTATTCCAATGTGCGTCTTTCAGATGGGACAAAAGGAATGGTGTTGGGGTGTGGTGCGTAAAAAGGAATGGGTTAACTCCTAAGTAGCTATGTAGATGAATGGACATGTGTGGTACATGAAATAGCTTTAAAAAAAAAAAAAAGAGTCTTAACTTAGATTTTCTCTGTGAAGTAAGTATTTATTGCTGCCTCCGTCTTGTGGATGAGGAATGAGGAAACTCAGACCCAGAGCCCATAAGTGACCTACCTGAGGTGATACAGCTGAGTCACAGGCTAAGCTGGGCACAGGAGTTAATCTCTTAATGGACTTCTGGGTTTCTGCCTTACCTCCATTGGCAGAGAACGTGCTGGAAGTACGGTCGTGTTTGCAATTATGGTTGCAGTGTAATTAAATTGGAGCGTTTTTGATGAATTGACTTGACTGGATCTTTTTTGTGACTCTTGAGGTACAAAACCCTGCAGCCATTCCACTGGAAACCAACTGAAACATAGCGTAGGCTGTGGAGGGAAATGGTTTTCTTGTGGGGCAGGTGAGGTGGGCGGTGTGTCTTTGGGAGACCAGTGTATCTAGGGTTAAAAAATTCCCTCTGCCTAGCAGTCTGCAGAAGGGTATCACTGATATGTGGACTGACCCCTGAAGTACTAGTCTTAACTCATAATTGCATGTGATAATAGCAGCAACAAGTTAAGTCTTTCTGCTTTTTAATATTTGTTCTTAATGCATTCTATGTCACACTGAGTTCAAGTGGGCTGCTTTTTAATTTTTTGTTCTTCATTTTGTGTGTGTGTGTGTGTGTGTTACAGTGAGGTTTCGAAGCTGTGATAGAAACAAAAAAATACACTTTGGAAGCAGTGAGCCAGAAGATTTCAGAGTAGGTGAAGATGGTGTGGTCTATGCGGAGAGAAGCTTTCAACTTTCAGCAGAGCCCACAGAGTTCATCGTGTCTGCTCAAGACAAGGAAACCCAGGAAGAATGGCAAATGAGAGTGAAGCTAACCCCCAAACCGGCCTTTGCAGGGACTTCAGAAAAGGTAAAACAACAATTAAATACAGCCTGCATAAATATATCTCCATAAGCAGGCCTAAAAATAGGGCTTTGATTCTGTCTTGTACCTCTCCATGAGGCATTTTATTAATGGACAATGAGTGCATGCAAAACTGGAGCCTCAGGAAGAATGTTTTTATAGCCTGTTATTCTGTAGCTTTGCTAAGGCATGGAAAGGCATGCCTGTTTAGGTATATAAGATTCATTTATATTTGTGCTTTTTTTGTTTCAGGAGTTTGAGATTTATACCTGAATTTAAGTTGGACATGGTCATTTCTTTATTTTAAATTGCTTGAAAGTATTACAGCATTTCTTCAAGCGGTTAAATATAACCACAAAATAAACAAATTTGTGCTAGAATGCATCAGTCACGTTTATTAGATGGGAGCTGTAGATTTACAGCAGTAGTAGGAAAGCATTTCTGGCAGGGAATATTGGCTTTGTCTTGTCCCTTCATAATCAAATTGGACATTGTAAATTATTCATGATTCCAGCACTACTTGGTAAGGAAGATAGTCTCCCTCTGCTGGAAGCTGCCATAGGATAAACCATGTACTATAACAAAAATCAAACCTAGCAATATATAAATAACAATGCATTCCCTTTAGGAAAACAGTATGAGGTTTGCTACCTTTTTATGTTATATTACTTGCTGCCTGCTGTTTCTTGCCTTCTCTTACAAAGTGCTTAGTTTGCAAATAAAGAACAGAATTTACTCATAGATTAACATACCCATAATAAGTACCCATTAAAGATTTAAGCATAATGTCAAAATAGACAGTGTGGTTATGCAAGACATTTTTCCAGAGAACACACTGGAGTCCAAAGCTGTGTAATCCTTAGTTTTTCATTTGCTTACTGATTTATTATTTTTTTTTTTTTTTTAAATCTTCTAAAGCATGTTTTTAACAAAGGAAATGTTGTCGTTTTGTGTGTAGAAGTCTGGTAAAAGAGCAGGTGCTTCGTATGCCAGAGCATGCCCCGTTCTTTCCAAAGACCCAGTTCAGGCATCCTTGCCACCAGCAGAATGTAGAGTAGTGGAATCTGGCTTTCAGTTGGGCATTTGTTTTTACTCTGTGGCATATTTGATTAGAGGTTTGGTTTTTTTAAAAGTTTTTCTCTTAAAAGGTTTGGAAAAAGTTTTTGTCACCCTGTCTCCACTCTTAAGCAAGCTAGCATGGCTATGTGTGTGCTGGCATCCAAAAGCTGAAATGAGTGCAGACATAGAAGGGAATAGGAAAGGGATGTTGACACCCAGCAGAGATTAATGCCCAATGTGTAAAGTGGGTCATCTACTGCATCCATCATGGCTGACATAGGTTTAAAATAATTACAGCATTAATTCTATGGGATTTAATAGGGTCATAAATATTTGAGACATTCCTTACCAGTATGTATTAAACTTCTCTTGGAACTCAAATTATATTTTAGCACACCCAGATCTAAATTTAATGTACAGTAGCACATTACCTGAGCTGAAGTTCTAGCTAATGAGAAATACATAAAGGCATACTATTAAATTCTGCAAAATATTAACTACTTTTCAGAAAGTGCAGAATAGTTTACATAGTAAGTGCCATGTTATAAATGGTTTATAATTCCATTTCTCTTCCAACTTGAGTACGGAAAAAAGAAAAGGAGTTCTTAAAATTTTGCAATGCAGTTGTAAATAATACTTTTCATGCTGCACTGTGAATGCAAATAAAACATTCTATGTTTCTATGAACACAGAGAAAAGACAGCCTTTCAGTCAATTATGTAATTTTATCTGAGTTATTTTATAATGTCTATGAGTGATTCTTCTAACATATGCTTAATTTTATCTTGTACCTGGGA
This sequence comes from Phaethon lepturus, assembly GCF_000687285.1. Taxonomy (NCBI): domain Eukaryota; kingdom Metazoa; phylum Chordata; class Aves; order Phaethontiformes; family Phaethontidae; genus Phaethon; species Phaethon lepturus. The sequence continues at coordinate 44,747 of NW_010546994.1, forward strand.
AAGGACCAAAAGAAAATTGAAGACATCGTATTTCCATGGCAACAATACAAGCACAGCAGCCCTCTGAAGAGGCAGAAGAGAGACTGGGTTATTCCTCCAATCAACCTACCAGAAAATTCCAGAGGACCTTTTCCTCAAGAATTAGTTAGGGTAAGGGAGTTAATAGAAATGTGGTTTCAGTGTCCCTTGGAGAGCTCTTGAAGAGGTTTTGTGTAAATGATGTCTTGTTCATTGTCCAAACGTTTATCAGTCTTTTGGGCTGGTTTCTGTTGCTACCTCTGTGCATAGCGGGCTGGGCTGCATTTACTAGGTTTGTTTAAGTTGTCCCTATGCTCCTGTACTGGTGGACAGTGACCTTGGTCCCATTGGTAAGTGCTGTGATAACTTCCTTAAGTGGCTAAGGAGGATCTCTGCCAGTTCAGGAGTCTCCAGTCTTCTGCACTGGAGTTTTCCACCTGGGGAAGGGTGTGGGGGTGAGCAGGAGGAGGAGTGCACCAGGAGGCTGGAGGAAATGGGATGTGATGGAGTGAGGACACCAGCTGCTCCACAGGACTGTAGCACAGACATGGCTATTGCCAGGAACCCAGCACAGGAGAGGGCTTCCAACCATGGTACTGGTTGGTCATGATCAACTTCTGTGAGGATTTGTTGGAACTTGGTAGAGCATTAGTCCAAGCTGGTAGGATGTAGTTTTGCTCTGCTTTGCTTGGCTGGTGTGCATGGTGGTGATTTACCTGCTCCTCACAGGTGCACTGCCCTTCAGTTTTCTCCTTGGAAGATGAGACCAAAGTTCAGTCTTTAAACAAAAATGTCAAGTTTCTGAAAGGCTGCTGCCAGTAGCAGAAGAGAGTCTGTAGCTTTGGTCTGGGAAAATGGAGGGGAGCAGGGACACACACAAAACAGACTTTTTATTTCATCTGTAATTTTATGATAGTATATGTTATCTAAACAATTCTGTCTAAGGTAAGAATACTTATTTATATCGGTTTAATGCAATTTCTCCTATTATGACAAATAAGCAGGGATATTTTTATGTTCCTGAAAATTCAGCTTTCTGACAAAGAGTGCAGTTGAAACCTTCAAGCTTGATACTAACTTTATACCATTTCCAGAATAATTATTTTTAGAAGTTTAACTTAAAGAAGGGGAGGGGGGGGCAGGGGAAGAGCTGCTGCTTGTCTCATC
>NW_010546994.1:45962-70957 GCF_000687285.1 Phaethon lepturus
TCTCAGCAGCAGTCCCATCCGCTGGTTGTTTGTAGCTAATGTAAACATCTTTTTTGACACATAGATTAGGTCCGATCGTGACAAAAGCCTCTCGCTACGGTACAGTGTGACTGGCCCAGGAGCTGACCAACCTCCAACAGGCATCTTCATCATCAACCCTATCTCAGGACAGCTGTCTGTGACAAAGCCTTTAGACCGGGAGCAGATTGCTTCTTTTCATGTAAGAGTTTAATTTACCATAAATCAGATTATCAAATTGAAGATTAACATCTGCTTCAAACATGACTTGAGCAGCCGGCATTTAGTTTTCTATGAGATTTGATTTGAAGAGTTTGTAGCAGATTTGTATTTATTGTACTTACTAAGGCTAACTCTTACTATGTTTAAGCAGCTTAAATACATTAACATATGTAAACAGTGATTAAATATATTTAGAAAAGTAATTTTAAAAGATTGAAATATGGATACTGTAGCTTATATTTCAAATACCATTGATCACAGTCTCCACTGTATTGTATATTTTTCAAAAGTTTACTTTTAATTCAGCAACTTCAATTAGGCCATGACTTTTATTAGAATTGCAGCAGCTGTGATTTGAGAAATGGATGGAAAGAATAACCTACCAATTTTCATTTTCAGGGGCAAATCTAAGCATTTTAATGGAATTGTAAATTAGGTCTGTCAGCTTATGAAAATGATATTCTTTGCTCTAAAGAAATTGACAAAGTAGACCATGGATTCCAGTATTAGTGGAAAAGAAAGGTTTGAAGGAAGGGGGAGCTCAGGCTGTGACCTAAAGTTGTCTCTGCTTTTGAGGGACCATGCTGAAATTGTTACAAAAGTCACTCAGCTCCTAGAAGGAATTTTCTAGCATGTTGTAGGTTAAAACACTCATTGCCTCATGCTCCAGGAAGCCCTTTGGGTGCTGCTCCCAAACAGAGGATGCAGCAGGAGGCATCTGGGGGGAAATGGGGGGGAATGGCTCTCACAAGAGCACAACAGCTCTGGCATCTGTAAGATTTTTACTGAGAATTTGGCATTGGCGATTCAAGATTTACTGACTCTAGGAATTCACTTTTATATGAGTTGTTTCCAGAGTGGCGAGTTAATAATGCCCTCTCGTTCCTTTCTAGTAGGTTTGTAGCCAGAAGCGGCGGAGGAGGGGGGAGGTATACATATATATAAAAAAATATATATATGTATATGTATGTAACGGAGACGAGACCCCGCATTGGCCGGGAAGTCCAGGACTGCTATAGGAGAAAGTTGCTTTTTTGCTTAGCAGTTTCCAGGCTCTGACCTGGATACATAGGTTTACATTTTCAGAAAGTATTGTGTTCCTTTTTTTTTTTGGCTGTCCAATTTAAGATGCTTTAGGTAAACCTGACTGTCAAAGGTAGTTACTCAGTCCTTTTTGGCAATCGGGGCATTAAATTTAAGTGTCTCAGTATCTTTGAAACCCAGTCCATAAACTTTAGCTTAATTTTAGCCTGGAATTTTCAGTGTGTTTACTGACAGTGATTTATCATAAACCTTACCTTGGTGTTCCAGGTAACACAAATCTATTCTGTACGCTTTGCCTATGCATTCATGTCTATTCAATATCCATAGTATCAGAACAGAATTTTTGAAAGCGATGCCTGTGTTCATTCCCTATGGATTGTTAATAAGTTGCTACCTGCTGAATCTGCATATACCTAGAGTCTGTTTTCTAACAGCCATTATTAAAAAGGTATTTATATATGACAGTAGGCATTGTTGTTAATCGAAATTACATGATTCAAAATCAATTTCAGCAAATCAAAGAAGTAAGACTGCAGCTTAATCTAAACAGCAGTTCCGTTAGCAACCTGAAAACTCAAATAGTCGATGTGAGGGAGCAGTGGCAGATAAAATACATGGAGCTAAAAATGTCTGGCCTGAAACCTCCTGCCACCATTATTGTATCTACTTGTGCCTGTTATGTTGTGCAAATTCTAATACTTTTGATGATTTTTGCAGCTGAGAGCGCACGCAGTGGATGTAAATGGAAACCAAGTGGAAAATCCTATTGACATTGTTATTAATGTCATTGATATGAATGACAATAGACCTGAATTCTTACACCAGGTTTGGAATGGGACAGTCCCCGAAGGATCAAAGCCAGGTAATACATGGGCTTTCAGAGAGTGTGTGTGGGGGAAGGTATGCAGTAATATTTTGAGGGTGTTGGAGAGGGTGCCTTCAGACCTTGTAACACTTTCAAAGGTTTCTTACTAGCGTGATGAGCAAAATCTCAGGTACTCTCTTCTTATTTCACCTAATTTTTGGTTCACTTTTTAGCATGCTAGGATTATTTTTCCAAAAGGAGAAAGTATTATGTACATAAACTAAAACAGAGAAGTCTTTAAGAATATGACTTTTAGGTTCCTGTTTTTGAAAATCCTGTGTCACAGTTCTTAACAGTTGTGTTCATGATAGCCACAGATGTTCATTTCGTTGACAGCTCAGGGTGTAAGAGACTTGCAAATTATGAGCAGATCCAGTTCTAGTTCTGAATCTCAGAGGTTTTGGAAATACTGAGATTTGAAATCAAACAGTTTCATTTGAATTCTCATGAAAACCCTAAATGATGTTCACATCTCATTAAAATTCTAATCATCTTCAGACTAAAGTTTGCACTGTGGCTGAAACCACTTTCTTAATTTTTCAGTAGTGCAAAATTAATTTTTTAGAAAGGTTAGCACAAGAAATGTATTTTCTCACTTTACTGTGTTTACTTGGCATTTGAGATGGAAAGAACATGCATCTTAAAGACCTTTGAGAGAATATTATTTAAATTGATTTTCAATCACTATCAGTATGTGCACCAATTCTGTAAATTAAATATATTTCCTTTGGCCCAATTATTAACATTTTTCTCTAAACATGAAGAGCTCTGTTGTTACAGAAATGTTATTCATGGCAGAATTGTAGAATTTCATTGTTTATGGAGCTTCTTCAGTTATAAGCAAATCTGTTATTTTATAAACACAAAGTATTTTTATCTCCTCTTATGTATTTTAGTTACTCTGTTGGTGAGTCTTGGGTTTAACTGGTTTGTTTTAAGTAAGAGAAGGAATGTGTAGAGTTTACCAAAAGAAATACATACTTTGACCATTGCTTGTAAGTGATCTTGTGTAATCCGAGTAAACTGTTTATATAACATCAATTATTTATCCTGCTGCTAGGAACCTACGTGATGACTGTTACTGCCATCGATGCTGATGATCCCAATGCACAGAATGGGATGCTGAGATACAGAATCTTGTCACAGGCCCCAAGCAGCCCCTCTCCAAACATGTTTACAATCAACAACGAGACTGGTGACATTATCACCGTAGCAGCTGGGCTTGACAGAGAGGTACAGCAGGTCTTAATCCCGTAGGCTGGGTTGTACTTAATACTGTGAAGAAGTGCATTTTTTGCTAGTAACCTACAAATACTTCTCTTCTTCCCCATCTGAACTTTCTCCTTGGAAAAGAGGAAATTGGGATGGAGATGAAAATTGGACCCACATGTTCTGTACATGCAGTTACTCTTGGTTCCGTGGGGCCATGGAAAGGATCTTGTTTCAAAAACCTATTTGCTTTTAAGGAACCAGGTATACACTGAAGCGGAACAATGCAGATGAGGACCTCAGGTGCTTGGCCGGGGTGTTGAGATGGGATTTGCTTCTCAGCTCCAGGCCTTTCCTCTTGCTGAGCTCTGTAGGCAAAGAGTGGATGGAAAATGGAATTGGCTATATGTTTTATTTTGGAAGCTCCAGGAGAGCTTCTGTACTCCCTCTGTCCTCTTCCTTCCTCTTCACAGAGAGGTGGCAAATACTTGGAATCTTCTGGATGCACTGTTGCTAAATTTGCAGTAATCTCCTTACTAAAATAAACCAGGAAAAACAGTAAGAATTTTAAAATTTGAAAAGCACATTTCTAAGAAATAAACCAGTCAGTATTGGAAACTGTATAGACAGAGACTTGTCTCAAGGCCTGGACACAGATTCAAAACCTTTTTAAAAAGAGAATAATAAAAAAATCTGACTGTCAGTAATTCCCTGCTGCATGCTGGGCAAGTCCCATTCTGTCTAGACAGTTCTTCACTGTGCCCACAGCTGGAGAAGGAGAGTGCCACATCCTCTGCTCTGGTTCACCCGTCTGTGAGGTGCAAATAAAAATATTTCCCTCCCAACTCCAGATCTGTCACACTGGCTAACTGTGCTTCTGAACCACTTGAAAACTTCAGAAAAGATAAGCATTATTTTATAAACAAACTACAAAATCCAAACAAATCTTATTTCAACACATCTTGTTTCAACTTCTGTTTTACTAACCTCATTTTAGCTCATTAAATCTGAAGGTTTTTTTAAACTGGAGTTGCTGTTCAGCTTTTAGCTGTTTGCTTATACTTATTTAAAATGTAGCACAAAAATTCTGCTGATGCTCTGGGTTGGCTATTAATATTCTGATGCAATTCAGTTTGACAGGGGCAATCAGAAGATTTGAAAAGCTAAACAGACTGTTAGATATTGCAATTAATTTTTAAAGTTTTATTAACATTCATTCTATTTAAGTTTGTTTTGAAAGGGTTGAATTTGAGGAAAGGAAAACGCTGAACTTTACAGTATTGCCTTATTAAATTAAAAGAATGATGGGCAGCTTTGCCCTTGTTTTTAAAATCCCCTGGTCATCTTTGACAGGTGAACTTTCAGAAGGACATAGTGATAACTCTTGAGTTTTATTGCTTAGTGACTAGCTGTACCGGAGTGATTTAACTTGGAAGAAACCAGCTGTCTGTGGAGCTTAGGCTCTCACATTAACAGTTGGAAAAGCCTTGTCATTCGCCATCAGTTTTCCTGATTGATCACTGTACTGATACCCAAATGAGTATTTATAAACATTTCTTGCACATGTTGAATATTAATGATTAATGTTAAATCGTTCAAATATTAAATTAGACTAATATGAGATAAAATGGTTTCCTTCCCAAGCCATTGCTCTGCTTCCTTCATTTCCTGAGTAATTTCATAGAATTCAATTAAATTAAAACGACGAGGAGTCTAGAAAGCCAGATCTGAATCGAGCAGGTCTTCTGACAGTGGGCTAGGGAATGCTTTTTTGCACAAGGTTCCTTGTTGTCGAGGAACCTCAGGTGGGCTACCCACTTCTGCCATTCTGCCCTTTTCTCTAAGTCTTGACTCTCTTTGTAAAACTTTAATTAGGCTCATAAAATGCTAGACACAATTTAAATTTCTTAAATTATGTGACCCGTTATTTATGGGTGCATAAGTGTTGTAGGCATTAAAAAAAAAAGGTGGTTCCTCTGGTAGCATTCCTCATCTGCTAGTATTTTAGGTTAACATGCACAGTGCATTATCTACGCTAACGCTCACAGGAGGAGAGTTGCTTAGGTAGGGGACTCAGCTAAAGGCAGAAGTTGTCTTTCACTTGCTATCCCAAAAGATGCTTTTTCGTGAGATCCATCTGTTCTTATTTCTTCCGCTATTGCTGTGGAATTCACCTCAGCTTTAAAACATCAGCCTTGCTGCTGGAGGTGCCAAAGAAGTCAGGCAGGGTACTTCAATTTACACACTGGCATTCCTACCTCACGTGAGGTTAATTCAGTGAAGTGCTCTTTTATTTGGCCTGTGTTGAAGTGGGAAGCTGTGACCTGATGAGGTCTGCATTCTTTCTTGAAGCTGCCAGTTCATTTTCGGATGTGTTGCTGCAAAGTCTCTGTGCAGGCTGCTGACACATGCTCCATGGCTTATTCCTGGCTCCTTCTCAACCCACAGTTAAAAGAGGAGAGCCAACCTCCCCTAATTTCCCCATGCTTGGAAAGTTGTGCACTTGTTGATTTCTGGGATTTCATTCCCAGCAGTTGATCTTCTGGAAGGGGGGAAAAACAAGCAAAACCACACATATGCTGTCTTTTGGTGCACTTTTTGGGGTTGTTTGTAGTGTGCTGCTTCTGTTGGAATTCAATAAGAAGATTGTATGGAAGTTGAGTCTTATGTAATAATAATGGAGTTTTCTTAATGAAATTTGCTTCCTGGGATCAATGTGTTAAGACCCAGATGAATCAGAAGCACTTGCTGTTTCAATAATGGTAGAATCATCTGGCTGCAAGACCTGCTTCAATACTGCTCTAGATTTTATTGCTTCACAATAAGTATATTTTTTTTTCCTGGATGAAAGTGGTAACAGTATTTCTTTTATTCCCTTGTGACTGCTTCTCTTGTTGGTGTCGTGAAGGAAACCTTTAGGATGTTTATTTAAGCCTTTTGAAGGTCACTTTTCAAGTATATTTTCCAAGCCAGAATTCGTATACATATTTATGCATTATTAAACATATATTGCATTTCTGTATAAATAATATTAGTCTTCCTTTTAAAAAAGGATACATATGCAGTAATACCCATTTGGTGTGTGTTGTAAGGGTTCCTTTATGAAAGAGGACATGAGCGTAAATTGTCTTCAGTGGGAGACAGATTCATACAGCTTATTTTAAAAACTTTTTTATTCAGTGGCTCATATTTGCTGCTTAGAAGTGTGCATAATCATTAAACTCTAATGTCTGTCATAGTGCGTGGCGAAAGCTTGAAAGAAAGTCACACCTTGCTTATTTTTTGCATCGCTATCCCATAGTCCCTTTACGTAAACAGTTTCCATGAGAAGTCATTTGTCATATACCCCAGTCTTTAAGTTGTGGGAGAAAATAAGGTACCGAGTGGAAAAACTGTGCTTTTCTTTAAGTATTTCTATTTTGCCAGAAGGATTTTTGCCCGTGTTAGAAAACCATTCATGGAAGTGATATTTCAAAGTAATAGCAACTTCTTATTTTGTGCATTTTCTTTTGGAAAGAACTGAGTGATAACACCTAGCTTTCTCCAAGCTGGGAAACTGAACTGGTAAATGACAAATCACGCACAATATTTGCATTTCACAGTAGAAACCGTTGGTGAGTTAAAATCAACTTCTCAGCAACTCTACACAAAAAGCATCTTTCTAATGTATTTTTTTTTAACACAACCGTGTCGACGTTGTTTTAAACAGCTAACCAGTTTGAGGTCAGGTCTCAGTTGGACATTCCTTGTGCTTGAGGGAGCCCTGGCCCCGCTCCAGCCGTGACGGGAGAACGTGACGGGAGAGCGGAGCGCCTGGCCGGGAGGGCCGTTAGTGATGGCACGCGTGGGGGTGAGGGGAGGGGGAGACGGCGGCCATCTTCGGCCAGGGTGTTTAACATTTATGGAAATAACCCATGTGGTTGTCCCCTCCCCCTTTCTCCCACTGCCCTTACTAGTCTTTGTTGGCCTTGACATCTTCGGTTTCCATAGCGATGGGAAGAAGTTGCAAGAGCAGTTTTATACTTGGGCTTGGCTGAAACAAAACCTTGGCAGTTGTGGCCTTTTGGCTAACAAACCTACCTTGGCTCAGTTCTCTTAAATGCTTTTGAGGACTTACCCTGTTTTAATATAAACTGCACTCTTGTTTTTTTCCCCGTTTGAAAAGCGTTGTAAAATCTGTTATAATAGCATTAACTGTATAAAGTGTTCTTGATTTTTTTGAGAGTAGAGGGCAGGCAGCCTGCTCTTGTCTCGGTGATATTTGAAGAAAATCAAGCAGCAGTTCAGTATAGTGAGATGCAAGCCAGTGCTGTCTTCCTGTGGCACAAACTGCTCCTGTCATTTCAGGTGATGCTAAGTAGAATAAACAGTGTGATAGGCTCCATAGCTTAGCAAAGTGCAATTTTGGAAACACCTTCTGTCCTGTGGTAATGTTAGTTTTGTCTAAAGCTTATGTTGATGTCATTTTGTGTTTTAGAAAGTACAACAATATACATTAATAATTCAAGCTACGGACATGGAAGGAAACCCAACATATGGTCTTTCAAACACAGCAACTGCTGTCATCACTGTGACAGATGTCAATGACAATCCTCCAGAGTTCACCGCCATGACTGTAAGTACAGGGTGGGAGTAACTGAAGGATGTGTATATTTATAACCCTTCCCTGTTTTTCTCATTATATTCATAGACGATAAATATTTATTATTTATTAAATAGTGTACTGGCAGACAGAATTTAAATACATGCAGAATATATATCCCTTAGATACGGTATTCTGCTTGGGCCAAAAGGCAAAAGCTGACAAGGGAATCAAACTATCAGTTTTGTGGGTGGCCTCAGGTAAACTTCGTTAGATACATTGTCAGAGCTCCAGTGAAGAGAGATGCACTCCCTAATGTTGATGAATGTTCCATATGGTGTGGCACTTGTGTGCCTCTGCAGCCAAGGTAGAATGTTTTCTTGGTTTTTTTGCAGTTCTACGGGGAAGTACCGGAAAACAGGGTGGATGTGATCGTGGCGAATCTGACGGTGACGGATAAAGATCAGCCCCACACACCTGCATGGAATGCGATGTACCGAATGACCGGAGGAGACCCCACAGGTCGATTTACCATCCTGACCGACCCCAATAGCAACGATGGGCTGGTGACTGTTGTGAAGGTAAGAGCTGCTTGTGCTTCAGAGAATTAAGCAGAGGTGGAAGAAGTGGGAGAACGTTGAGGGGGAAAAATGTGAACTCTTGAGACCAGCACGAGTCTGGAAAGTTAAATGGATGGGCACTGTCTGTCTTGTGGAAGTAAGCCATCTGTCCCTTCGAGTGTTACCTTGCTTACACTATCGGTAGTATTCTAACCGATCACTTTTAAAAATCAGCCTAGGTTGTTGAAAATGACAGATTTTTGAAGCTTTGTTTGCAAAAAGATAGGAATTAGTCTGTGAAAAAGCGTTTGCTTAGTATTTGTTGCTAGTGTAAAGGAACAGCTTCCTACCTACTGGCTTCCATTAGTAGTCATGCTTGTCTGCAGGTTTTATGTCAACATGTTCCTGTTAAGGAACAGATACAGGCAGTCAAGGCACAATCGGAGAGGAAAAAGTGATAGGTGGGAGGCTACTTTTACAAGAGGTTTTTAAAGGCTTGCTATTTTTAAAAGCTCATTTAAATTCCTTTTATGGAATAACTTGTCTATCTTCATTCTCTAGCCAACAGCTCTGTGTTGAGGGGTGACTTATTTCAAGTGATAATAACAATGTGGTTCTATAATTAAACCTGCCAGACAGTAGCCACCTTTCCTCATAGCCCTCTGATAAGTGTCTCCTCTCTGAGTTGGCCTGTTCTGGTTTTGGCTGATCCACTTACGAAGTCAAGTGTGAGATGCCAATGTTCCCATTTGGAAATTAAAACATTCACCACCTTCCCCCCAACCCCCCCCCCCCCCCTTTTTTTTTTTTATCTTCTCAGTAACTAGGGGAGAAAAAGATACATTTTTTTTTTCTACAGCTATAGTGGTAATTCACAGTAGAGGTCTTTTTGTTTTAAGAACTGTCTGTTTGATAACTACACTTCCCCAGGGGTACCAATTGTTGTATTGCAGTCTTCCAGCAAGCATTATATGAGTATCTGGGTTTTGTAATTAGGCACGTAAGCATGTTTTTCAGATCTAGGAATGGTATCTAACTTGAAATGTCTGGAAAGGGGAATTTTAAAAATGCTGAAGTTAAACTTAAGTATTTTGAAGAGAAGCAAGGCTAAGATTCCAGATGTCCAACCTGTTTGATATAGCTTTGCTCACTTACAAATTTATTTTTAACAATTTCTATCCTCTCTACTGCCAGAGTATCTCAGTGCTTTGCTACGTCTGACCTGGTTTAACAACAGAGTAGCAGCATGTGGGAGCCTCATTGGGAAAGGAGCTTTCTCCTACAAATGCAAGGGAACGATGGGCCCGTTTGGAAGGGGACCAGCTATACCATCTGAAATCAAAGGCTCTTAAACAACATAGGAAAATTAGCCTGAGGTGGTAAATGGCAGTTCTACAGTCTGGCCGGCAGCACTCCTTTAAGCACTCAGACATGGGAAGAGTTGGAAGCCTGCCTACAGTTTTTATTGGCAGTGTAATGAGTTGATCTGTCAACCTGTAATGAAGATTGGACTGTCTCTTGTCATGGACTTCATGCTATCATATGCCAGCTGCCCCTGTAAGGTGCAGGGTTTCTTTAAGTCTAGAATTAGCGTGAGTAGCACAGTGCATAGTACTAAGGCGAATCAGGTCTTGGGGAATGCTTCACCCTTATGCAGTGCTGCAGAGGAACTCTAGCCTCAAACTGGTTTTACTCTTCCATAAATTGGACTTCTGGCTCAGTAAGAAGGTCCCCAAACTGAAGGTTGGTTGGATTGTGAAGATGAGAGCTGTAGGTATACCAGCAGTGGGGTTAGCTGGGGATTACAAAGTCTTTCTAGTGAAACATTAGGGGAATGGGTATCTCTGATCTATGGGTCTAGGTATGGTCATGATCTTTGTCCTCATAAGAGTGAGAAGCAGGTTTCTCTCCCTGTGAGAGATCCTCAGGAGGTACAGCTGCTCACATGAGTGCCTGGCATAAAGCTGGGAGTTTCTACGTCATCTTCTGGTGAAACTCCTTGTTTCCTCAGTTACCACTACTTGCAGTACCAGAGTAAATTAAATCCAAGAATGATGAGGTTTCTAGCTCCTCTGACTTTTGAAGCTGCTGCTGCTAAGCAAAATCCCAACCCAGACTCATGCTGAGGTGTTATATTGATTGTGTTTTCCTTAGGGTCTGTGCTCGTTTTTGAGAAAAACACTACAAGTAATGTTTAAAAATGTACTTTGAAGTAAAAATGTTATTGTGTGTCCATCACTATTGTGAGTAAATGTTAACACTTCTTGCTTTTTGCTTTTCCCAGCCTATTGACTTCGAGACCAACAGGATGTTCGTACTTACCGTAGCTGCAGAAAATCAAGTGCCTTTGGCTAAGGGGATTCAGCATCCTCCTCAGTCAACAGCAACTGTGTCTATTACAGTCATTGATGTGAACGAGAGCCCATATTTTGTTCCAAACCCTAAGCTTGTACGTCAAGAAGAAGGGCTACTTGCGGGTAGCATGTTGACAACTTTCACTGCTCAGGACCCAGATCGCTACATGCAGCAAACCTCTCTAAGGTCTATATAAACATTTTGCAGTTATTTAGCAATTGGAATGCAATATTGAGTGGGTGGGGAGCAAAGAGACTGCATAGGAAATGACTGCATTTATCGTAGCACACAGCTATACCAATACCTGCTGTAGCTTTTGAGCAACGCACTCTTAACAAGATTTTTGGCTGTAGAGAAAGTGACCTGACCAACATTTATAGATCCGTAAACTGGGTCGTCTTCTAACGCTAAGTCCCACTTCATCAGGGTATAATGAAGTTATGTACCTGTGTTAAAGTATACCTGGTGTCCCAACAAATTCGTTCAGAGCAGACACATGCTTGTGTGAACTAAGATCATTTGCAATTTAAATTAACCAATAATTTTGACATGGCAGCAAAACCACGTCATATCGTTGACCAAACCTCAAGGGTTTTCTTCTCATTCTCTGGCAATGCAGAGTGCTGTTGTTGTCGTCCATCTGTGAATTCTTGTACTGATAGCTATGATCATAATTTGGTCATAAGTTCTTCAATGTGCAAAACTGTGCTAAATGAGAAAAGTGAAGAGGTTAAAACATGGAAATCTTAAAGCATACTTTTGCATACCTTATTTAAAACATAGTCATTGACTGCAAAGCTAAGACACAGTGACTAGTCTTGGGCCAGGACTCAGTCCTAGCTTACCCAACAGCTTTTTTAGCTCATGTGGAGGAAACTCCAGACCTTACTTTCTGTCTTTCCTTTGAAACTCGAGGTTCCTACTGTTTTATTTTCTCTTAATTTTGGTTAGCTGTTGCTGATGGTTGCACCCAGAAAGGAGAAGAATATCATAGACATGATAGCATGAGGAGTTAAGGATATATGCATTTTTAATGACCTAAGATAGCTTGCACTTGATTAATGTCAAAGGGCAAATTTATCAGGTAGAAGGATGATTTTGAAAGACACTCCTCTTTCAAATTAAGATGAGAGCGTACAGTAAAACCTCTTAAGTGATATTGGAAGCACTAGAATAATGCGAGTTAGTGCTACTCTGACACTCTTTATCCATTGTTACCTCTCTCCTGCTCTCAGTGCTCTGATAAGATAAAAGTTAGTATGAACCGCCCTGTAGGTAGAGCACAAGCAAGAGTCTGAATATTTAATAGAGTCTGAATATGAATGTTATATAGTTTACAGTAATTATATGATTTACTCCAATCAGATGATAACTTACATGGCAGGACAAGAATCTAAATGTAGGACTCTCTTCTTTTTTTTTTTTTTTTTTAGAAGTGTTTTCAAGAATTTTAGTGATAAGGTTTAATAAATGGAAATTTGTGACATACTGTGTCCAAATTAAAAAAATGTGTTCAGGATACAAATTAAAATACTACTATTGTCTATGTTGTCAATATTTATGTTGGCATCTTATGATCAAATACACAGGTACTCAAAACTTTCAGATCCTGCAAACTGGCTGAAAATTGACCCTGTTAATGGACAAATAACTACTACAGCTGTTTTGGACAGAGAGTCAATATATGTGCAAAACAATATGTATAATGCAACATTTCTTGCTTCTGATAATGGTATGTATCAAAATTATATATGTTTTCAAAAGGGTTTCTTCTGTGTGATTGAATGGCATTCAATTTTTCCAGGACAGGAAACAAGATACTCTTAGAAGACATCCAGTCAGAAGTCTGTGTTAGCATGTTAGCATCAGATGTTGTATATTTCTCAGCTACTTCGGAAATGGGGTGAAAAGTAATTCTATGAGTTTGGAGAAAGGCACTGGCTTAGTTACATTAGTCAAGTTTACAGAAAACTGAAAAAACCTGCACAGGAGTGCAGTAGACTGAGTGAATTCACAGAACGAGTGGACTTTGGGGAGTAACATGTTGAGGGATGGGTGGTGTGTTTTTCCACATTCAGGCTACAGCAGTACAGAGAGAAAAGTGTCTTTTTATTGTCAGTTTGTTAATGACAATTAACAGTCTCTGCTCAGAAAGAAGTTCTTTGCGTTTGGCTGGAGCACTGTACTGCTCATATAGCTGATACCAGAAAGATGGACAGGTGCAGTTAGGAATGTTCTCGCATTAGAAGGGAAAACTGAAACACTGGGGCTATTTACTTTGGAGAGAAGACAAATGGTAAAATTTTGTGAACTGATACAGTGTAACAAAGCTAGATCAACTATTTCTATCCTTCTGGCTCTGTTCTGGAGAATAAAATTAAATGGAACTGGAAGATTATGGATGGGTGGGGGGAGTGTGGAATGGGAACCATTGCTAATTATACTGAGAAATTCAGTGCCACACGTTCACATAAATGTGTGACTTTAGCAAAGCTTACAGAAGCATCACACATTCAATACGGATAGCAAGAATGTCTAGACATAGCATGCTAAAAGTCAGTATTAGAAAGACTTTCAACAGCACACTTGTGGTAAAGGGTGTTCATAAGTCTTCAAACTTACAGAATAATTTCTCCAGAGGATAAACTATCCCACTTTTGCACCTCTTTCTTCCAAGCATTTGATGTGGACTGTCTCTAGAGAGGAACTGGCTGTTTAGTCAGTAAAGTAGTTGAGTCCCTGATCTGTGGATCTGCAGTTATTTCCTGATTTTTGCTAAGTAGGACAGTTTTTCTGAAGACAGACTACATAAGAATTTGTGTTAGCAGGTGCAGTGACAGTGTTAGATTGGCTTGGTAAAGACAGAATCCCAAAACTGAGATGAACACATGTATGTGATAATTTGAGAAGTGTTGGTATAGCTTCAGTTAAGTAACTTTCCAATTGGAAACAGGTTCAATACCATTTTCTTTTCTTTAAGGAATCCCCCCGATGAGCGGAACTGGCACACTTCAGATATACCTGCTGGACATCAATGATAATGCCCCCCAAGTGAATCCGAAAGAAGCTACAACTTGTGAAACACTACAGCCTAACGCTATTAACATCACTGCTATAGACCCTGACATAGATCCAAATGCAGGCCCTTTTGCCTTTGAACTGCCTGACACACCTGCTAGTATTAAGAGGAATTGGACTATTGTCCGAATCAGTGGTAAATAACGTTACAGAAATCTTAATAATTTTAAAGAAACTGTTGCATATGCTTTTCTGTATTTTACTTTGGTGTTACTTCACAACGTACATGAATTATATGTTAATATGAATAGGAAAGCACCATAGTGTAAGTTCCCCAAAGAACAAGAAATTTTAAGAAAGAAAAGATGTTCACAGTAATAAAGAAGTCTGTTATCCTGAGCGTCACGTGGTGGGTTGAACAATAAGTTAATGCAGAGCTCGAAGATGAGCCATTTTTTGCCAGTACTGTTTTAAAGTCACATGAGCAGTACATTACTTGTTAACAAGTGCCTTATTTTCACACACAGGTGATCACGCCCAGCTCTCTTTAAGGATCAGGTTCCTGGAGGCTGGTATCTACGATGTACCCATAGTAATTACAGATTCTGGAAATCCACATGCATCTAGCACTTCTGTGCTGAAAGTGAAAGTTTGCCAGTGTGACATAAACGGAGACTGCACTGATGTTGACCGGATTGTTGGCGCAGGGCTGGGAACTGGTGCCATCATTGCAATTCTGCTTTGTATCATCATCCTGCTCAGTAAGTAAATAGATCTCTTAATCTTAACTCTTTTGTTTTGCAAGTACCATCTTATGTTTTAGTCCTGTTTACCTTGACAAAGAAGGGGGAGTGATTAAAGAATCAAGTCCAAGAATTGTTGCTGCTTAGTTTAATGTCTTGGACAAGTATGAAAGCTTCCTGATGGTAAAGGATTAGGAGTCCGTGAGACGGATCATAAATAGCACTTGCATGGCAGTCAAGCCCCACGGTGGGTTTGTGAAGGAGGTTTTCGGTCTGTGCCCATGGGCACTTGTTATGTTGCGTCAGTGAGTGACCAGGTTGAAGATGTGATTAGCCCCCAGACATCTAGTCTCTCTTGTGCTGTTGGTAATGTGTGATGTGACACCACCCACAGCGGGTAACAGTGCCTTCAAGGAGTGCTCTGGTGTTACTACTGTCGTGGTTCAGATTAATATAAGTAGGCTATTTGATGATTTTGGGAACTAATACATCACAGCCCTTCCTATAAGGCTGGACAAGAAGGCAGCCATGCAGGAACGGAGACGCATGTGTGCGTTTAAGAATTACATAAAGCTGTGCTAGTATTTTATTTGTGTGTCATGTTCATTCAGTAAGGGGAATGACTAAACATCGTGACTTAAGTGTCTGTCCAGTGTAGTAAATTAGATGCTAGCTCTCCTACACATTATGGTTAACTGATTTCTGATTGTGGTGGAACACAAGGAAGGGATTAATCTGTTCAGAGTATACTATGCACCAGTCCAGAACATGCAAAATGATGGAAAGTGGTAATTTTAAAAAAAAAAAAAAAAAAAAAAAATAGTATTTCTTTAAATCTAAACCCATGGCTGCACACAAGCGCAGTACAATTATTTTCCTGAGACAAGATATTCTTAAAATGTTAGGAATTGAATTAACAGAGCCTTATTGAAACTATCAAATCCTTTAAGATACTCTTCATATATTGACATTCTAGGTATATTGGAATTTCTTTCTATGAAAGTGGTTGTAATTGGGAAAATGTCTATTGTATTAGCAATTAATTTATCCACATTTATTCTGTTTTGTTTCTTATTTGATTTTCTTTAACAAGCTTTAGTTTGTAAATGAACAGAACAACTTGAGATTGTTGAGAATAAAGATTAAAAATACATAGCTCTAAATGCCACTGCATTTTCCTCAACTTCGATTCCTCTTGCTTCTAAACATAAATCTAAACTTAGCCAACAATATGGTCTGTTCTCGTGGACTGGTGAGACATATGCCAAAATGGCCTAAGCTTAGTGATGTTCAAAAGTCAAATTGCTTAAACTGCATAAATTGCTATACATTCTTGAGACATAGCAGAAAAAATATAAAAAATACAGTCTCTTAAAATTCTTGGCACTACTGGAGAGATTCCCATCTGAATCCAGTAGTTTATGAAGCTTGGTCTTTCTTATTTCTTTTCATGACAAGTTTATGTTGCAGGTGTGGAATGGATTTGTGACTTACGACCTTGAATATGTGATTGATTTCCAAATCAAATTGCCTATAGTAGCCTGAATTTCGACATCTTTTGCTTAAGCTGCCTTCTATGAAATTTTTTATTTTAAAAAAACCAAGATAAAAACTCATCCAGAACAGTCAAAGGCAGCTTTCTTTTTTCTTCCATCTTTTTTTTTTTTTTTCTTTAAATCTCGGTGTTAAATTAGTATGATTTTCCATGGCTTTCCTTCAGAATCGTGACGTGGTTTTGTGTCTTCCCTTTTTGCAATGTAGTTTTAGTTTTAATGTTCGTGGTATGGATGAAACGCCGTGATAAAGAGCGTCAGGCAAAGCAGCTCTTGATTGATCCAGAAGATGATGTGAGAGACAACATTCTGAAATACGATGAAGAGGGTGGTGGAGAAGAAGATCAGGTGAGGAATGATTAATAATTTTTACATACAGATTTGCACTTCACTCTGTGCTTTATCTATTTTGTTTCTGTTGACACATAGCTAATTTTTGCATTAAGTGCTGAAGGCAGTGCATGATGTTTTAAAAACCTGAAATATAACATTGCTTTCTCATGTTGTTTTTTGCAGTTCCAGAAATAGCAGTTGCTTACCTTTTGGATGAGATGTAAAACCAGCATCTTGTCCACTGACAGTCACAGCATTCTGACCATATTCCAACTAAGGCTGCTCTATTTAAATGAAAATTAACATCCACTCTCATGGCAGTGTGTAAACCTTCACTCCTTGCCTGAGATCCTGTTGTACAAAATCACCAGTGCAGAGTGCCTAATACAGTTTATTCCAAATATGACCCTTTTTTGGTGGTGGGTGAATGCCTTTCTAGATACACAGTAATGTTGGCTATTGACAGATTGGCCACTACTGGGATTTCAGCTTGGAAAGTATTTATGTTTCAAGTAGCTGTCAGGGCACATCCGTGTTTACTCAAATACCTTTCCAGGCAGGTGCCATATGCATTTACTCTCACGTCACCGCTGGTTGAACCACTGCTGATATGTCAGAGGACTAGGAGTGATGCGTATATGCTAAGAATAGCTTCTTTTTCCCCCTCTCTCCAAGTTAGTGAATTTCCAAGCAGTGTAATTTCTTTCCTTCAGAGAAGGTTTATTAAGTGTTTTATGAACATCACAAACAGTAGATTTTTCTGCAGATTATTGGTAGAAGTAAGTGTAATAATTACAAAGGGAACAGTGCATATAATAGAGTCTAAGACATTTTCCAATAAAAAGCCTTGAAAAATTAAGTGTAATTCTTCCATGTATCCTCAGTCACAGTCATCTGGCACTTAGAGTTAACTGGAAAGTGTCTCAGTTCACTGGTACAGACACTTATAGCTTCCCTCTACTCATTTGTTTTTCTGAAATTTGTGTTCCCCTTAGTAATTTCCATGATTCCTGCATTTCCCTAAGTACTGTTCCTACTTCCTGGCTTTTCTGCGTAACTTTCTTTTTAAGCAATTTCCAAAGGAAACTTCAGTTTATGCAGTTTCGGAAAATTGCTTGTGTTACTAAATAAATTGAAGTCAACCTTTGAGTCTGTGTATGTATTCCAGTTGTTTGTACACAGATAGTTTGAGTACAAAAATTGCATACTATTTGTGCATCTGTTGTTGCACAGAGTTACAAACTTAAGAAAACATCAAGAAAACTCAGTCCTGTGACAACTAATTTTGCAGTTCACATATCCCCAGCTCTTGTTCACCCACAATTCACTGGAGGGTCTGTTCAGCAATTTTCATGTGGTTTTGATTTTTCATTATTGTCCACACAATCCTCAGGACAGAGTTGGTAAGGTTCTCAGAGTATGTACTGGTCATTGGGAAGTCATAGGTGATGCTAGAATAGTGTTGAGAGAGGTTATGCTGCTCATCAGAAACTTTACTCTCATTGTGCACTGCTTAAAGTACTTAATAGTTTAGAAATGGTGCTGCAGTCTCTCTTCTGTCCATCTTGTGTACTGTGCTCCTCTCCAGTGAAAGCGCTGACTTTGAGCAGTATATTAGTGCAGCAGGAGGTATCATTGTGTGAATGCCATAGAGATTAACAGGGTGTAAACCTTCCATAAATGCAGCCTTTTACCAGCAGTGAATGAGCGTAGTGCACACAATGAAAGGAAAGACTGTCAATGGGTGGAGTAGCAGTAAAGTGGTAAGAAATGTGAAATTAGCATCATTTCTTCTCACAGTGAGCAGAGGAAGCACTTAGATGCAGAGAGGTTTAAGGGCTTTGTAGAAAATGGAATGATTTTTAGGCACAAAACCTCTGCTTGCTTTCTTAAGACAAATTTTAAGGCCACTGTCACAAATTAATTATCTTAGCTGCCAGCCACATAGTTCAGGTACACTGGTCCCTTTCTTGATTCATTGAGCAGTAGACCATAATGTCTGAGGGTCTAAAAGGTCTTTGTACACTCCGTAACAAACATTGCAGGAAAAGAAGAAAAAAGCTCATACAAAGTATAAAAAGCTTTTGTAACTGCTTCTGTAACAAGAGTTTTAGACCACTGTAGGCAAAAAGGGGGTAGGTTCTCCCACAGTTCCAAATTTAGGAATTTGTTCCTGTCCAGAATGGTTGAATAGAAAGCACAGAATTTTCACATAGGCACTTAATTTTCTATCTACAATGAATGATGGAAATAAGTTCTGTCTTGCTTTTCAGGGAGATTATTTTACTTTATTTTGGTTTGACGTTTTGTAAAATCTAAGTTCTGCTTGTGCTTAACTAGACAATAATAGTTCCTAGGTTCATTTCTTGTTGATTCCCTCCTTGCGCCCCTGACCTCCTGTGCCCAGAGGAAGGAGGGAGGATTGTATTTGGTTGGGTTTTATTTGGTTTTGCACGCATTTTGTGTGAGATTTAAGAACTTGGAATGTTAAGCTTTTGAAATACCCCAGCAAATTCCCTACAAGTAGTAATCTCATTTGTGCAAACCGTGGCTTAGCAAAATACTGTAAAAGCATAGCTGTGTGCAGAACATTGTGGGCAAAAGGCATTGGCCATAAAGATCTTTGCATTTTTGTCAAAGGTAAAGTAAGCATTAAAGTGTAAAAGTTAAGGTGTTCTAAAAAAGCATGAGACTGACATCAAAAATCTATTTTCAGAACAAGGGCTCATAGGGTAAAACTGACACTGTTCTATTAAAATCAAGAAAAATTATTTCATGTCAACCTTGCATCCACAAGTCATCAGCAAATGACAGAGGAAAATGCTCTACATCAATACTAACTTTTTATGGTGCACTCTCCCCAAAATCAGCAGGATTGATTGAACAAGCAGTTTTGGTAGAAGGCAGTGCACAAGGTGACTCAGAAGCACAGAACTGTCCAACCCAGGGGGCATCTCATGCAGCAAAACAGAAGGGAATGCTCAAAGCTTCATGTGAATCTCAGCGAAACTAATATTTTAAAAGCTTCAGATATTTTCATAATCTGCATCTTCTAAAATTACTTACTTCTGTTTATAGCAAGCAAATTACTTAGGCCTTTTTAAAATCACCCGCTTTTCTGGATAAATATTTGAAGATTTACCCCTATGTGGCCTCATATTTTTCTTGTTTATTCCAGATATTTAAGTTACTTGAAGATATGGCTGTTAGGACTTGAAAATAATTGATGGAACCTAGGACTCTGCATCCTGAACCAAACTACTTTTAGAACCTGTGGTTTTGTTCTTGGAGTGTTTTATTTATTTAGGAGGGTTTATTTATTTATTTGGAAGCTATGCAGTTGGGTTTCTTAGCTGCCAGGGCAGACACAGAAACTCCTAAAGCATGCTCAGCATGTTGCTTTCAAACTCTTTGTACACGCTATCAGAGTAACGTCTCCTGCCACAAAGTTGGTGACTTCCGAAAACCAGTGAGTTCCTCTGAGTCATAGCAACTGTCAACAAGGTGGGATTCCTGCTTGGTTTTCTCCCCCCCACCCCAGCCTGTGCTAGCATTTCCAAGGAATTATGATGTGAAGTCTTGTCATAAAAGAGCAGTTTATTCCGTTGTGAAGGTCTCCTGTTAATCCTATCTGAGGCCATCTTGGCCTGCTTCATTCACTCTGACAGACTGAATGCTTGTAAAGAAAATTTAGGTTCTTGAATGATTCATAGTCTTCCTCTAGCCTGACATGATGTACACCAGGTTGTGTGATCTCCACAGCAGTAGAGAAGTATGCTTTTAATTCCCTAAGCCAGAAAAGCTCTTGAGTTGTAGGTCATCACTGAAGTCCGCCTGGTCCTCACTGAATGTTGTCAACACTGGAAATGTTCTGGACTTCTTTTGCCTAAATTTCTGCTTCTCAAAAATGTGGGCTGAAAAACTGGCTCTGAAAGCTGCACAACACTCCTGTCATTCCAGGCAAAAACATCTTTTCCTGGTGTCGGGAAAGATCGCAGTACTAGCAGAAGCTAGGGACAAGGGAGGAAGGAGAGGGGGCAGCCGTATTCCAGATAGAAAGTCCATGAGTTTTCTTGGGATTTTGTATAATATTTTCTGGTTTTAACAATTTAGCTACCTGACTTAGAGGAGCTGGGCTGTGACAGTCCTTGAGTCAGTATCATTCCATAGAAGTCAGTGGGACTGGTTTGGTTACTGGTTTGGGGAAGGGGTAAGTGTTCTGGGATTTTTTTGTTTTACTTTGGGGTGGGTTTTTTTTTAATTCCATCTGAATGTTTAACCCAGCAGTTGACAGGGGACACACACACTATAGCTTGCTGTATTCTGAAACAGACATGCCTAGTTTAGGTGTTACGAAGTAGTGATTGTCTTGATTATTAATAGTAGTCGTTTAGCAAACAGGAGGTGTGAGGTACAAATGAGGAGTATTGTCCCCCCCTTATGATGTGTTCTCAACTTGTAATACTGTTCCCAGTTCTGAATGTCAAAACTTCATGTTGACTGAGTGCTAAAGGACTTAGCACACATCTGCAGCATTGTTCACGCCCATAGCAGATCACAGCTAATTCGTTTTTATCGCGTATCTCAGGCCATTCGTGTAATTTACATCGAAGCAGTGGGTGCTCGATTGGGATACATGCAGCATATGTCATGCGTATCTCAGGCCATTCGTGTAATTTACGTCGAAGCAGCGAGTGCTCGATTGGGATACATGCAGCATATGTCAACCTGATAACTGTGATACATATTTTTTCCATTTAATTGCTTTTGTATACATCTCATTGGCCAAGATGATCCTCTCATCTCCTTTGAGTCCATTTCTATAGTGTTTTCTAGTACTACGAGAATTTTAGTAGTACTTGTTCATGCAGACAGTGCAAATGAAGCAAGTTGCCTGAGAAAGTGGGTGGCATGCTTTGCAAGTATTGCAGATCAGCTGTTTTGAACCTGTATTTTAATTTTGCCCTCAGATCTCCTCAGCACAAGAGTCTCTAATGCAATGATTTTAGCATTATTCCAAGTAGTATTCTTCGTAAGAATTCTGCCTGTTCTTTCCTACATTGCGTTTTCTTACAAGCGTATTCAGACGTTAGTCAATAGCTTGCTTTTTGTCATGTTTTATTACACGTTTATATAGAGAAAGAAAATAGTACCATTTGTTTTAAAGGTGATAATAGCTTTTTAAAAAATAATGGTTTATTTTTATCTGTACAGGATCTAAATTCTAAACAGAAATTGCTCCTTTATAGGAGTAGCTTTATTCCAGCTTTTGTGTGTCATTACTCAACTAGTTTTTAACCAATCCTATGGATTTTTGGGTTTTTTTTCTTTTTGTCATAGCTTTCTGTATGCCTGCATCTTAAGACTACATTGATCTCATGTGCTGGATCTTGTCATAACTTGTGTTGCAAATGTAGCAATGGTCCTTACCTACTTGATGAACTTTATAAATCTATTTGATTATATTTTATTTTCACCACCCTATCTGAGTGCTACTCAGATTATTTACTCGCACTTTCTAACCTTTATTTTGCATTGCATCAAGATTGGAGCATATTTTATGTTTAGAAATTTTAATAATAATGAATGAAATAACTGTTGCTAAAATATCCCTAGGAATATATTAGAAGAATATATTATTTTGGGGATTGTGATTGCTTACTAAGACATTAACTTCATTTTTTTTTTGAATGAGTGACTCATGCAGCGCTCCTGTGGAGGAATTACTGTCATTCCTTGGTGCATCTTTGTTTCATCACATGAAAAGTAATGTTTCCATAATTCCATTACAAAATTGTTTCGTGTTTTATTTTATCCTATCTAGAACCTACACCTGTCACTCTGTTTTATCTGCAGCTAGAGTTTAACTTTCACCTTTTTTTATTACTAAAAAAGATAAGGTAGCTTCTTGGTTATCTCAAAAATTATTAACTTGTAACACTCCAGATGCATCTATAATAAAAACAAAGCAGAAAAGCAATATGGCAGAGAATAATCAGAAAGTGAGTGGCAAATAAAGAGCAACTGTTAGCAGAGACGTTTTTACCTAGCCTCTCACCTGCAGCTTACGTCTAGTCAGTCCTCTGTGCTTTGCTTTTTCTGGAGTCCCATTATTTCAGCAGATGTAAGATTTAGGGCAGGTTGGAGCATTTTGCAGAACTCGAGCAATATTGTATGTGCAAATTTTTCGTAATTTTTAAGGGTGATATTTGGGGGTAGAACGGTAAGATATAGCAGGATTGGTTTTCACTTCTTTTTTCTTTGTTTTTAAAAGACCTTGGCAGATTGGAACCTTCAGCTGTGTAAAATATTTCTTCTCCTGCTTCTCCATCCCATTTCTCTGTTGTGCTTCTCCATCCCATTTCTCTATTGGAGTAGACAGTAATTGTCTTTGGAACACAAAGGCAAAGCAGAACATGTGTTTTATTCATAGGTACTTCAAGTGATAGTTTGCTCTATTCCCTTAAGCCAACAATAAAATTGGGTTTACATTAAGGCACTATCCTGTAAAAGGAGTGGGTGAAAAAGCAAACTTTGTCCAGTGCTGCTTTACTTTCAATGCACTTAGACCACTGCAGCTGACTTTGTTTGGTGAATGGCGCTTACAGTCCTCATTGTGAAATTAAGTGATCTGGTGACAATTAAATTGATTATTCCTTGCATGGGGATAGATCTGAACTTCCCTATTTCTTTGCAAAGGCTTCATCCTTTGAAAATGAGAAACGGGTAGTGTTTTTGTTATACTGGTCATATGTCCAGGCCTGTATTCATGCATAGCCAAAACTCTAATTCTGTACAAGGTAAAAAAAAAACAAGTCATCCCTAAAAGTGTATAACACTGTCTAATGAATGGCCAGGAAATATACTGAGAGCTCTGAGGTAACAGAGAAGCCATATTCATAAATCATTAATGAATATGTCAAGTCAAGTTGCATGTACTAGGATATGTCACTGTTAGTGTTAGAGAAAACAGTAGTTGAAAGCTCAATTTAGATGTAATATATTCCAATATTTTCTTATCTGGGAAAAAGCCAGTCCCATCTATGCATAGCAATTTATAGTTGCAGTAAGTTGTGGTTTGATTCTGTTGTTTGCAGTTCTGCTTTATAATGTTCCAGTATGCATTCATTTAAAGCAGGTCCAGTTACTGTAAAAATTTTTACTTTGTTAAGTTTTTGCCAAGAACTTGAGTAAATCTTCTAAAATGCAAACACAACCAGAACAGCTAATCCAAGAGAAAAAAAAAAATAGTTTTATAAAACTAGAAGCTTCTGGGAAACTTTCTTTCCTGGCCTTCCCCCCCCCCCTTTTTTTTTTTTCTTTTCTTTAGGGATTGTAGAATCTGGTAACTGTCAGTCAGAAAGCAAGGTACTTCTTAAAAAAAACTCTCTCCTACTACCATAACTGATGACTGCTTTATGAGGGATTATTACTTAAGTGCTGTTAAATGACCTTGCACAAGAGGAAGTTGTTTAAGGGAAGACATTTTGGAAGCTGCATTATCTTGTTTCCCTGTAAATCAGTGATTACTGGGGAATATAAAACGGCATTTTCTTCTATTCTGGATGTTTCTTCTGTTCAAGTTGAGATACTTGGACTGTGCTTCCAACTACTGTGTAGCTGTTCTTAAAGAAGTGCTTTTTGGGGTTTTGGACACTTCTGCCTACACATCTGGTAAGGTGGTTAATTTATTGGGCTTGGCTAGCTGGTTTTGATGTTTCGCACTGTCTCACTGGGATCTCACATTTCAGGAATGTGAGGTGGGAGGTAGTAATGGTGTAAGTCTTTGCTTAAAGCTGTCTGGAACTAAGAGAATAGCTAATAGGGTCAATGTAATCAGCTTTAGAGAGGAGGGAGTTGCTGGAATTTCATGGGGTATTTTTGAGGTTGTTTAATTTCACAAGATGCAACGTCTGATAAAATGCTCTTTTAGTACATGGTGACTTTATTTTCATTCTTAAAACAAAAGCAAATCAAAAGCAGAATTTTTTCTGCTTCAATACAGATGTCAAGGATTTTTTCATCAAGAGCAAATAGTGATGCCAGAACCAAAAAGACAGAAGTGCTGGTGGTTACATCGAGAGAGTTATAGTGATAAAGCATTAAGATTGTCATCTCTTTAACCACCAGTTATCTGAAAGGTAGCTGTATTGACTCATCCAGTGATATCAGACCCCTTTATAAACAAGGGGAAAGACAAGGGATAATTCAGCTTGCTTCACTTAGATCCTTGTCATAGAATGGGTGGTTTCCACTTCCCTGTTGACTGTAGACTTGGACAATCAGACTAGTCTAAATTTCTGGTTTCTAAAGGCCTGAGATTTTGCTAAATGCAAAGTGGGAGCAAACGTAGCATGTTTTAGTGACCTTCCAATGGAAAAAAACTAATACTAGATTCTCCCTTCCGTCAACAATATAAACTTGCCCAGAAGTTTGAGGAGAAAAACTTCAAACCTTCTGTTTGGATTTGCTTAAATCCAAACTGAAGGAAGG
>NW_010546994.1:70988-80476 GCF_000687285.1 Phaethon lepturus
GAAAGAGGTATTTGTTCAAAAATTGCTGGAGTTAGGGCTAAACAGCATAAATAAGTAAATAAATAACTCTGACAAAAATTGGCAGCCTTGTGAATTAGATGCTCACAACTTTTGTTCAAGTATGTTCCCAGTGGAGGGCCTAATCCTGTTCCTCATTAGTCCCTCAGCAGATTGTAATTATGAACAGGTTACATGGAAAAAGACTGGAGCAAAGACAAAACGTTGTTGACTTGTGGCCCTGAAATTAAGAGTAAAAATAATGACCCAGAATGTTGCTCCAAGCTGGCTGTCCCCAACGTACCCCAGCACATTGTCATCTCTCTCTGATATGTCATAGTTTTACATTTAGCTGTCGCTTCTGCAATTAACTGTCTTAACAAACTCTGCTTGAGACTAACCTTAAAGTCTGTTCAGGAGCTTTAGGTAATACGTGAAAAATTTACCCATTTTTCTAGCTGTGAATGCAGCATTGAGCGAAGAGATGGAATTTCAGCAGCCCTAAACAGCTTATGCCGTGGCTTTTTAAAACATTTTTCTTACTTTTACTTTGCAATAATTGAGTAGAGTTGACTTTAGACAGAACGTTAAAACAGCTGGAGTCATTGCATGATGCTGCGTTTGTACTGCACTAAGCCAGTTTGGGGAGATGGTGGATGACGTGCCATCCCTGACTGATGCACAGTTAGTATTGATTTTAATGATACGAGAGATTTGAGAGTCTGTGGTAATAAGCACAATGGATCTTCTCTTACTGTCCAGACACTAATAGACCTGCAAAATAAATTTCTTCTGATAAAAGGCTAGATGGCAGTGTTATAAATTACCCTAGAAAAGAAAACTGAAGTGGGAGTCCACATAAGGACGCATTCTGCACTGATGTTGCCTTGCGGATGGCAATCTTTGCTCTCTTTTTAGCTGTAAAGCCTGGAGATATCTCAAACTATACATACCCACAAGAGGATGGCCTTAGATGTGAAGATACTAGACTGACTGACTTGATTCATATTGCATGTGTGACCATTGATCAGAAAGAAATGTATGCATATGTGAGTGGGTAGAAAAAACATTTTATAAAACTGAAATGACCAGAGAGGCTTTCCTGATTTTAATATATTTTTATTTAACCATGCCTGTTTGACTTCCTCCATAATTAAATGCTTAGTATATGTAAAAAAAATATTTTTCATTTCCCTCTATTGGTGTTTTCCACCTTTATCTTTTGTGTAGGTATGAAAATCACTCGTGTTATATAATTATAAATTCTAAAAAGTACGTTCTTCTCTGATAGGATTTTCTGATAGCATGTCTCTAAACTATTTTGATTTATTTTATGTAATAAAAGGGGAAAGGATAAAAAGTTTGTTTCTGTTTACTTTTCTTCAATTCATACCACTTCATGGAGATCACTTATTTTTCTGTTTGGTACATGAAGAACTGAAGGGTAGAAGTTACAGCTGTGCCCCAAGGAACTTGTAATCTAATTAAAGCACATGAAACTGCGTTCTCAGATCTCAGTGGAGCTGTTCCACCTTTTTTGACTATATATTTGTGTGCAGTCAACTGAGGATCTGAGTAACAAATTGGAAGGTGTAGTGGATTTGGTAGTCAGTTAGAGTTCTCACAACAAACTACCTTCACTGCTGTCAACAGACCTCTCCTCCTGTTTAAAAGGCTGGTTTTGGGGTCACAGTAGGTAATAGTCTCAAAAAGGACCTACGTCCTGTGAGGTGACAGCAGAAGTCAATGCTTGCATTCCTTCCTTTAGGAGCCAGTTAGGAACCAATGAAAATATAATTGTCTGAACAGACAGTTTCCAGCAAATTGAGTTTGTAAGTAACTGTTGAAAAATAAAGACTGATGGTAAAGGAGCTTATTTAAGGATGCCCCTCAACTACTTGGATTATTTGTGGGCCAGGGTATCTGGCATACTGTGGAGTTGGCATGAGCCCCAGTCTACTGGTAGTTCATTAATGGCTTTAGTTTAAGCTTTTAAGACCAGTGCATTATTCTGCCTTTTTACCAGTGCCTTGTGCAAAGGCACCCTAGAGCATGACTACTTTTTAGACATGACAACAGTGAGGTTAATGACGATGCTGAAATGCCTCGCACTGTGCAAATAGTGTTCAGGCATATCTATCTTAAATGCATAAACATTCATCTAATTATAAGTTTTATATACTTACATATTGCTTATTGGAATTCATAGTGCTATGCTAGCTTCATCAGCCTGCCAGAGTTTGAAACTGCGGCATCAAGTACTTAATGAACAGATCCACGAGTAATCTTTAGAGAGTGCTTAGAATTAAGGCGAAATCTGAGGAGCTTTGTACTTCTTATGACATTTTTCCCCCTTTGGCTTTCATATTATGGAAGCCACATGAAATCAGCAAGGAGTCTTAAATTCATTCTTTGAAGGTGTTATAAAATGCTGCAAAGTAGTGCGCTTGCATCTTTCTCAGAATGTGAATGCCTGGCATTATTTGCTTAGAAAAATAAGAGTTGGATTTTGCGTCTTTACTCTATGCAGTAAATCATCATTACTAGGCAAAGTGTTTAGTCTCTTAATAGTACTACTCAAATCCTTGCTTCTCAACGGAAAACTTATGAGAAGCTCTACAAATCTGATGGAATAGAATCAAAACAGTAGATTCAGGGAGTATAAATCAAATAACATCCTGTTGGTATGCAAATAACAATTGACTTATTATTGACTTATTCTCAGTAAGCATTACAATTCTGAAAATAGAATTTCTGGTGAAGTGACACTTTGCATTTTCCGTTTTTTCCTCCTCATGTTTCCCTCTGACAGATATTGTGTGAAATTCTCTTAACATACTGTCTTTGTTTCATATTTTGCAGGATTATGACTTGAGCCAGCTCCAGCAGCCTGACACTGTGGAACCAGATGCCATCAAACCTGTTGGAATCAGACGTCTTGATGAAAGGCCAATCCATGCAGAACCTCAGTATCCAGTCAGATCAGCTGCTCCTCATCCTGGGGACATTGGGGACTTCATTAATGAGGTAAAGGAGAGAAAAAGTTTCCTCCTAAGATCTGATAAGCTTTTATGTTTTGTTAATTGTACTCTGCATGAGTAACTGTGATGTTTGAACATAATAACTTTTTTAAACTTACTTAGACAATTAAAATTGTCTTGCTAGATAGAAGTAAATATGTTCTTTTAAAGTGCAGACAAATTTAATTAACTCATTCAAACAGAAAGGGAAGATACATCAATTAACTTCTGTATTTTTGTACTAATTACATTCATAATACATTATCAGCTGCAACCACAGTATCTCCAAGCGGGATTATTCTGTGGGTTCCAAGTAATAAATAGACTAACAAAATTATAGTTTAGCCTAAATTAATTTATTAATTCACAGTAATTTAATAATGGAAGAAGTTCGTTTTCATTTTCCTCATACATTACCCTTTGAATCCAGATAATAGTGTAAGTTCAGTACCTTCAATAAGACCAAAAGAATTCCATCAAATACGATTAGTGAGCAGGGCAGCTAAATTAAATGTTATGTAAGTGCTTTTAATACTTGTCTTGTCATAGAGCTTTAAAAGTCTTTGCATGGTCTTTGATTCTTCAGTCTAATAAAGATAAATGTAAGTAGGATTCAGACTGTACCAGATTACTCACAGTTTTGGAAGAAATGCTCCAACAAATATTTTTTTCGTTATTTCATCACTGGTCAGTCTTAAATCATTGGTTTTGTAGAACTTAAGATAGAATGTGTTTCTTATGCTTTCTGTTTATAGGAAAACAAATATTAACCTAAAATTTACTACTTAAAAATGAGCTATATTCTGTAGATGAATAGCAGTAGTTAATTATTTTCTCTTAATTTTCTCATGTTTTCCTTGGCAATTAGAGCTGGACAAGTATTGCAGAATGGTTTTTGCAGATGTGTTTATTATTGTTTGCTTTAAAGAAAAGTCAGGCTAATATACTGAAGTCTTTTGTGTTAGCAAGCTGCAGAAAATTGAGTTTGCTCCTTTTAAGATATACAGCAATACAATTGTAAGAAAACTTACAGGGAGATGACTAGCAGGAAACACACAAATATTCTCAATAAGACATTGGATTTCTAAAGACTTCAGGTTTGGGGAAGAGCTGTATTAGAAAGAGATGTCTCAACAAGGAGGATTTTGGAGTGCCTTGCATTTCTAAGTATTACAGTTATAATCAGTTTCTGGAAAATAGTGGAGACATGGGACAATAAAAGGCCCACGTTGTTGGCCAAGGTGGTGTGCACACAAAATTTTCCTTGTGCTGCCTTATCATCTTCTAGACAATCAGAGTTTCCCATCCTATTCTCACACAGCTGTGACCAGTCACTACCCACCTGGCAGGCTGTCAGGAAGAACCCATGATCCTGGTTTTTCTTGTCCTCAAAGCAGCTATCAAACTCTTACAGAGCCAAAACAAGAAATGAGTGTGATTCTCCTGGAAAGAAAGGGGCCAGGGTTTGTCCGGCCTCCTACAATTTTTAAATTACTTAGCAAGCTGTTATTGCAATACAGTATTTTCAGTATATTATCACTCTTGAAGTTTATAGCATCGATGTGTATACATGGAGCTCTAGAAACAATACGTGCTGCCTTGATTTAACCCAATATATTTATATCGCAGTACGGATGAGCATGGAGTCATTTTCTTACTGCCATCTATTCTATCAGATCAATATTTCCCTTTATGCTTCCCCTTGCCATCCACCAAAAGAGAAAGCTTCTGCCAGCTATTCTTACACAGTAGAATAATGTCAATAACGTCATTGATGCTGAAATAAAATTAACCTTGGAAATACATAAGAAATTAAAGAAAACATGGCAATTTTCTTGTCTGCACATTAGCTCAGAATTAATTATATCCTCTGATTGAAAGGAACTACATGAGGTAGTTTCTATGTTTCGAGCATCATGTATTTAGCTTCTTTTTTTCATAAGATACTTCTTTCTTAGGGTTTTACAGCAGTGTATCATTTTATTACAGGGCATTCCACTTAACCTTCTCTGATCAGACAGTAGCCACCCAAAGGTTGTTCATGGTCTGTCTGTTTTGCCAGAAGTCTGAGCAAAATGGAGATTTTATTTCTCCAAAACAGTTTCATCTTAATTTGTGTTTTATCTTGCATGGCAAATTTGATTCTAAAAAGTCTATTGGGGGGGGACGACCAAAAAGTGTCTTTCACAGTAGTATTCACTGTTACAGTTAAACTTCCAAATCAACAGCATCTAGAGCATAAACATTCAGGCTGCACAGATTTTCAGACTCTCTTCAGAGTATTCCACCTGCAGTCCTGGCAAGATTATACCCAAACAAATTGCTAAGTTCCTCTCAGTTTTACTTGGAGTAAATGGAAGAAACATCTCGGGTAAAACCCATACCAGACATTTCTTAGGGCAGTTCATACAGAAGATACGCTGAGCTGTGAAAACAACATAGCAAGATAAGAAAGGACAAAATTCCTATCTCTTTGTGTCCAGCTTCAACATCATTAGGCAAAGCACTTTATTCCACTGTAACTACAAGTCGTACCGTAACTTTTCCCTTGGGCAGCCCTAACCCAAACCACCTGCAAAACTAGCCCAGTCGCTTGCTGAGCAGGGAGAGGCTGCCTTTGACTTGTCAGTACCTCGGCAGCAAAGTCTGCATTAGCCCATTGGTTTGAAAATATGCAACGCTTTTGGAGATCAGTCTGGTCTTTTGGAGGACTTGGCCCTATTCCCAGAGACGCTGATCAGCATGATCCGTTGGGGTCCCACATGAGCGGGAATTAATTTAGTCTGTTGAAAGCTCACCAGCACCTCAGACACACAGCCAGCATTGTTCACATTAGCCTCTGAATTACTCAAACCTTTGACAAAAAAGAACTATAGGTCATTGATTTCAGATATTGGAGGATTTAGCTACCATCGCTGAGCAAGCATGGGATTTTTTTTTCCTTCCTTCTTTTATTACAGAGCTATAGAAACAAAAAGTAAAAAAGACCAAGTTGGTCATTGTGTTTCTTTCCTTTTGGCAGTACTCCTGTTTCTTCTCATATATTAGTTTCTAGCTGTCATCTACTTAACTCAATGAGACGTACATAAGTATGAGTATTTTGTAGTGTTCGAATGACTTCAGTTGAAAAACAAGTTACAAGTATGATAAAAACTTCAAATATTTTTATAACACTTACGAAGTTAAGATAATGTGTACAGAGCTATGAACTTTCTAAAATAAGAAGGTTCCAGAGGTGCCTTACAATCAAAATATATTGTGCAGGCATAAGCTAAATGACCTTGGGGACTTTCTTGTTTTGTCTGTTTCAATGGATAGATGAATCTCTAATTTAAGGAGGGAAGGGAAAAAACTTTTTCTTCCAGTCCACTGTACAAACAAGTCAGTGGAATAAGTCATGTGTTATTAAGAATCCTCTGTAGACATAGTTTTCCATTTTGAGCCTTTTAAAACATAACCTGCAGAGTGTGGAGCATAATTAACACTTAGAATAGTCAGGATTTGCAGGACAGTATAAATTAGGCCTGTTTGAAGTAGCTTTGTTAATCCTGTTTTCACGAACCACCTATGCTGTCCCTAGAAATCTTAAACAAATTATATTGTGGTGGAGAGTTTGTGGCTAGGAATATATTTCTAATCAATAGAGGACATAGCCTGAGGTAAATTAAATTTAAATTACAAACTAAAGGTCTCATCCCATGAGGACATGGAGAACCCTCAATTCATTCTTAGTAAATGGTTATCAATACAGTGCACGTCCAAGCAGAATAGGGTCCCTCAATGTTTTCTCTTTCACCTTGTCAAGTAAATAAGTGGTTGCAGTTTTACAGTTTTTTGTCTTTCCCTGTAGTGCTCTGTTCTTCCTTTCCTTCTCATCAAAAGTCTGATGAATCTGATTAAGTAGTAGGATTAATGAAAATAAAAGCATTAGATTTTGTAATGTTTCATGTTAGTTCAAGATTGTGAGGGTTTTGCTTTTCCCTCGATTTGAGACAAATTGAAAATGCTACACATGCTAAAGAAAGTATAATTTCAGGTTACCATTGTTCCTCAGTCAAGGCACTGTAGTTTCTCCTCTTCTGCCCCTTATATCCTCCTTAATGAAAGTTGCCATAACACGTATGAAAAAGGAAGAGGAAAAAAGTGAGATTGCTACTCAGTCTGTCCTAGGTCTCAAGGTGACCTTTGTATTGCCGTGGTTCTTTGGTGACTGCTTCTTGGGCACTGGTAGTATAGCAAATGCAATGAAATGGGGCTTCATTGACTATCCCAGCAGCACCACCTGGTCCCAAGTATGTGCCCCAGCACAACTCTGTTGTTGAGTAAGCTTCTCTATCTAGTAAAAACTTCAGGTTTTCACATCAGGAAACTGTAAACTAAATAATTATAACAACTTTGCTGAGATTCTTGAACGCATCTGGGAAAAACTAAGAGATCTCTTCAGAAGCAGTTGACAACACTATGGCAGCAAAAGCAGCAGAAGCAATTCTTGGCAGCCATTTCTTGCCTTTGTAGTTGTGCCAGTATGGCAGGTTGAGGTACCACCCACGGAAAGGGATGGTATAATAAGCAAAAAAGGTGGCAATACTGAAACCAAAGGGAGCTTCATAAGCCAGTTTCACTGCCAAAGCTGACATCCGGTAACTCCAGCTTCAGACATGCTGTAGAACTCAACAGCAAAGTGGAGCAGTGCACTGGGGTAGGTTCAGAGAATATGCTTAGCAGAGGGAAAGTGAAAAAACTACAGTATTTCTTTGTCATTTTAGTATGTAACTTGACACACAAATACAGTGGAAAACTTGGTTGTTGTTTGAAGAGTTAGAGTCTAAGTTCAGTCATTATACTATGAATCTGAGGAATTTTTAACCAGAAGATAGGTGCAAATGTCAGTGTAACTTGGGCTGTGCAGTTGAGTCAATACCTCCATAATATGGCCTGTAGCTACGTTCTCTGAATTAAATGGATTACACAGTAAGCAGAACCTTTGGAACAGTGAATTTGTTAGTGAGATGCTATCTTGTAAGTCAGTAGCTCAAAACCAGTTTTCTTTTTAAATGCTATCATGATACCAGCAGCAAATTGCAAAAAATGCAACTTTCCCTTTGGAGAAGAAGGTGGAAAGAGGCTGCCTGCCATCTTGCCGTGGGTGACTGAATAGGTATCAGAATTTCTGCAGTGATGTAGGAAAATGGCTTGTTCGCTGATTTTTAATAAATCAGTATCTCATGGTTGGCTGGCTGTTACTAGGCTGAACTGCAGGGAAATTTCTTCTCCAAGACTGCTTTCTAAATGACTTTTACACACGGATACTTGGGATTCATACCGCAGCACTCCTTAAGTTCAAGTGGTATTTATTCTCATTCCCTATCACCTGTGTTTGAAAAACATGGGTGTCTGTCACCCCAGGCAGTCTTAAGGGGAGGTGTAAACACTATAAAGCCAGTTACTGCCTAAGAAGTAAAGTTGCATTTCTGCTTCAGTAGCAGAAATTGAGAGAAAACCTTAAAACTGTTTCCAACTCTGAAGTTGGATAAAGGACGTCTTCCAACACTCGCTATTGCCTTTTCAGAATCTCAGATCTTTTGTCCTTATTATGGCCATCAGGATGGAAAACTCCAAAGAGAAAGATAACAAGCATCACCAATTATTCTTATCAGATAATTCAAAATTGCGCTTGAAATGCAGGCTATTAATAATCTGCTTGATGTTTGAAACGATCATTTTAAGTCCAAAATGTGTTCTTGATTAGAGGTCATTAGTTTGATAAATATGCTGGGCCTTTCCACCACTGATTTGCAAAATTATTTTAGTTACATTTTTAACACTTCTGAATGATTTTAGATAGGCAGTGAAGAATCAGGATTCTCTTCTACCTTATCAGTGCCATATGCTTCAATTAATGGGTTTAGCTCTATGCATATTTCTAGAAGAAAAACCAACATCCATATCCATTATGTTACATGTAGACTAAGCACAAGTGAGAGTAAAACATACTTTTCTAAAAATAGAATATGTTAAATAATTCGAAGGAGGCACACTCAAGTCTTCAAATAATTAGGAGTATAATAAAGCCATTCTTTAAATAAATAAGCATTAAAAATAAAACCAGCACAAATAGCACTGGTTAAAATTAACAGTAGGCAATTTAAAATCTTAGCTCAGCCTTATAGAATTCTGGAAGATACATTATCCCTTGTCAGTGACTGCCAGAGTAGGTCCTATTCAAAGTGGAAGATCTTGAAAAAGCATCGCTAATCCTGTGGAAGAAACTGCAAGGTTGAAAAATCCAAAATACAAGAGGGCTTTTAACTTCAGGCTTCAGCCCTTTATATTCAACTTGTAATTCTTCCCAGGATAAGCACAGAGCAATCATCTCCTATTCTAAAATTAAACTCACTGTTTAGATTTGGACCTGTGTAAGAAAACAGGCAGGGAAGAGACTTTTGTCTGGAATAAGTGTGGTTCTTTCCC
>NW_010546994.1:80507-83511 GCF_000687285.1 Phaethon lepturus
TTTGTTTTAGTTTTAGCTTGGGTTATTCAGCTCTAGAAAGTAGAAATTTAAAACTACTGAAGACATGGTATTCGTGTGTTCATAACTTGAATATTTTGAAATGAGGAAACAAAAGTTATTATAATCATGTATTTAGTTTTGATGTCACTGTGTGTATGTGTATTTTCTGAAGAGCGGGTGGAACCTTACGGGTGGGTATAGCAAAGCTCATAATGCTTAAGCCAAGATACTGTATCTTTTTCTCACAGCAGCCTACAGAGGTACATGAATTTTACAGAACTAAATACGGCTTTTGGCACATGCAGGTGGACTGCAGGCCAGCAATGTCAGTGGATATGTTATCGGCCATGTGAGATGGCTGTTAAAGTGAATCTTTGCAAACACGCCTATTTCTCCTTCCCCATCTGTCTGTTCAAGCCGTCCCGCATTGCTCATGCCACATGAGCTGTGTAGCTCTGAAACTGTGTATTTATTAGCATCGGTCCTAGTGCTGTGATGTTCTCTTAAGGTTCTATTAAAACTGGATTTGCAGCTACATTCAAAACGTCCAGTGCTGTAATGCTGGAAACCTGGCCATTCCAAAATGAATTGAAACAAGTTCTTGCTGGAGTTACAGAAACATGAATACTGTTTTGAATTGGATTGCAGAAGAACAAGAACTTGGTTTTCTCAAGTGGCGATTGATAGATAACTGCACTGTGATATTCCAGTTACGTTTTGCCTCTCAGCTGCAGAACTTTATCTTTTTTTCTCCCTCTCCTCCCTACAGGGACTTAAAGCAGCCGACAATGACCCTACAGCCCCACCATATGACTCCCTCTTAGTCTTTGACTATGAAGGAAGTGGCTCCACTGCTGGATCCTTGAGCTCTCTTAACTCGTCAAGTAGTGGTGGTGAGCAAGACTATGACTACCTAAATGACTGGGGCCCACGTTTCAAGAAACTTGCTGATATGTATGGTGGAGGTGATGACTGAACTTCAACATGAACTTTGTTTTTGGACAAGTACAAACATTTCAACTGATATTCCCCAAAAGCATACAGAAGCTAGGCTTTAACTTTGTAGTCTACTAGCACAAGTGCTTGCTGAAGGCTTTGGCTTAGGCTGCAAACCAATTTGGGCTCCGTGGAATATCAGTGATCCAATGCTGTTTGGAAAAAAATATTGAGCTCAGTTACACTTGAATTTTACAGTACAGAAGCACTGGGATTTTATGTGCCTTTTTGTACCTTTTTCAGATCGGAATTAGTTTTATGTTTAAGGCTTTAATGGTACTGATTTATGAAATGATGCATTAAAGAGACAAAATATGTTGGGGTGGGGAGGAGTAAGGTGAAACACAGTATGCTTCAACATGCTTTTGTTACATCGCATTGCTTTTATTAAAATAAGGAGATTAAAAATAAACAAAAAAAGTCCTCATGGAACAATTTTATTATCTGGAAGAGAAGACCATGAGGTGGAACAATGTACATTACTTCTAGTTTTAGATGTTAGGGGATTTTTTTCACTAAAATTCTAAAACTTATGCAGCTGGTTGCAAATAAAGGGAGTTTTCATATCACCAGTTTGTAGCAGAATTGATTTTTTTTTTTCTTATGCTAGAATGTTAGACACATTTTGGTCTTAATCCATGTACACTTTTCTTTTTCTTTTTTTAATTTCTAGTATTTTTTTTCCCCACTTCACTGTAAAAAATGGTATGTGTACATAATGTTTTATTGGCATAGTCTGTGGAGAAGTGCAGAAACTTCAGAACACGTGTATGTATTATTTGGACTATGGATTCAGGTTTTTGCATGTTTATATCTTTCGTTATGGATAAAGTATTTACAAAACAGGTTGCAAACAAGTGACATTGATTCAATTGTTGAACTGTAGTTAGAGTACTCAATATTTTTTTTATTTTTATTTTTATTATTTTTTTTTGTTTGGGGAGGGAGAAAAGTTCTTAGCACAAAAGTTTTACATAATTTGTACCAAAAAAAGGGGGGGGGGGGGGTGGCCTGATACTGGGGGCACGAGTAAATATACAGTATGTTTTGGGGGCTGGGAGGGAAGGGGGAAGGAGCTTTCAAACTGGAGAGACTTCTGAGAACAGCTTTGCCTCTGTATTGCGTACCAGAATATGAATGATACACCTCTGACCCCAACGTTCTGAATAAAATGCTAATTTTGGATCTGGTGCTTGGTTTGGCGTTTCTTTGTCGTACCTGGGCAGCCCTGACTGTAGTAAATAAAAATAGAGAAAGTGCATTTGAGTTATGTGAGAAGTTATGTGTGCTTCTTCAGCAGTCAATACTGCTGGACTGAAAATAAGATGCATATAGAATTTGGCACAAATTTAGAAGGTGAGTTCCCAGGTGAAAGCAAAGTGATCTGTGCCGTTTCTGGGAATTGAAAATTATCAATTCCACGTTGATGGCTAGCTCTTTGGTTTAATGTACGTTATCTAAATAATAGAGCTTGCATCATTTTTGGCTCATTTCTAGACTGACAGTTTAATGATTGTGTGATTATGCTGCAGGTTGCATAAATAAAATAAATTGCAGATCCTGGCAGTCATCTGCTGCCTGGACTTTCTTACGCTGAAGTAAAGACAAGCCCTCTTAACTTCAGTGCTGATCAGACTGTGTCCTTCAAGGGGGTGCTTATGGTCGTGAAGCTTGTATCAAAAAGGTCCCATTAGGAGATTAGTCATTACCAAACATGTTTTTAACCTATTAAAATGATTTATTTGCAAACAAAGCAAACATAGTGGGTACAGGAGTTGTGCCTTCTTTCACTTGCAACAGTCTGCTCAGGTTTAATGTCTACATTTACACTCACTAAGGACCTGATTGTGAACAGCATGAAGCTCGAACGCAGCAGAAACACCACATTTTCTGCAGTCTCTTGAGAGAATTGAAGCAGCAGGAGGGGATCCGGGCCCCGGGACAGGCGTAGCAGCTTTCTGCACTGGGGAAGGCTCAGTGGGCAAGGAGTTAGTCTGTGGGTGAGGCT
>NW_010546994.1:83542-121388 GCF_000687285.1 Phaethon lepturus
TGGTGCCACTTCAAGGCTTCGTCAGCACTCAAAC
This sequence comes from Phaethon lepturus, assembly GCF_000687285.1. Taxonomy (NCBI): domain Eukaryota; kingdom Metazoa; phylum Chordata; class Aves; order Phaethontiformes; family Phaethontidae; genus Phaethon; species Phaethon lepturus. The sequence goes on from NW_010546994.1 coordinate 83,577, forward strand.
CGTAATTTACCTCTGGAAGTCACAGTCAAATGATGTAAATCCTGAAGTCTGAGTTGGAGAGCATTAAGCGCTGCACATGAGGTATCTCCTCTTCATGGGCATGTCTCCTTCCCTGTTCCAGATGATGCCTGTGAAAGATAAGAGGCAGCAGCAATCCGCTCAGACTGGGATATAGCATTTCAGTGTCTGCATACCTGGCCATTATTTGCCTCGTGCATTCCTAACTGTAGCTTGATGCTGTAACAAAGCCTTGATTTTTTCAGTGATGTGTCAAAATTATCAATGACCTTCTTTAAGCTATTTCCATATTAATTAGTAGTGTGGGGAAAAAAGATGTAGAGCAAAACATGAAAATGAAAGTCTGGCTATGCATAGTTAAGTAAGGAAAACTTTTATAAAGGGCAGGATTTAAACTAAATACATGTTAAATAAGCAATAGACCACTTCTAGCATGTTGATTTTCTGTCTTCTGTAATTCATGCAAAAATGTATTTTAAGCATAAGAATTCTATTGTTATTTAGAACTGACATACTGGAAATGTTAGATGAATTTTAAGTGACATTGAATGCTAAAAGATACGGAGAGAGGGCAAGGTTTGTGAAAGATTTCCAGTTTGGGCTATAGCACATTTTTTTATTAGAATGGAGCAGAGGTCGTCTTTTGTGAGCATTCAGCCCTTCTGCACAGCAATAGGAGCTTTATCTTGATCAAGCTTCCACCTCTATTTACAGCCGCTTTGAAATTGTAGCAACGGTTCTCAAACCTAGTATTAGGTCAGCATTTAGGTCTACTGAACCAGAACAAAGGGTAAATCATTTTTATGCATCTCATGCTTTTACAAGAAAAAAAGATGTTTGAACTTGATCATCTTTCATCAAGCTTCAGGTTGGTTCTTATCCTAGAAATGTGCAACCAGGTTTTGTGCCCATGATATATGCTTAAATCCCCATCAGAGGACTGCGCTGGGAAGAAGAGGATGGCTGACCTTTAGACCCTACAGTTGTCTTGGGAAATTCTGACAGCCTGTTTTGGAAATGGGATTTGGCAGTGATATATATTATCTCTGCCTTGAATATACTGTATTCAAGGGAAGTCACCGGCAAGAAATACGGCCTTAGGAACTTTCCCCTCTCAGCCTTCCTACAATTTCTATTTCCCTCCAATGATAGTCCTTCATAGCTTATGTCCTTCTGAACTTCAGGGGCCAAACAGATGATGAGAAGGGTTTTTTGGGGGAATAAACATCCTAAAGGCTTTACACGTGGATGGATCTCCTTCCTGTGTTTCTTCTGGGATTGCAAAGTATTGGTGAAGGATGTTAATACTTACCCTACAACAGTCTAAAACATACTTAATCATGAACCCTCCAAGTAGTTGAACCAAGTGATGTTTGAGTTCTCACCTGCTAATTCCACTGGTGGTCATGTGCTCTCGGCTGTGCTGTAGCACTGTTACATGCTGGCTGTGAAGCTCACTGTGATCATCCTGAATACAAAAACCCCACATAAAACAGTTTGATAGGGCAGACAATGAGCACTGACTTCTTCCCCTTACTCCAAGTTAGTCTGTCTTGCTTGATGCTACTTTATAAAATGTTTATACATTTATGCAAATTTTAAATGGAAGATGTTTGTGTCTGTATTGCACTGGTTTGCAGGCAGGAGATACTTCTCAGTTGTGAACAAAAATATTTTATATAGCCCCTTACTTTCTTCTGGTGCCAAAGTAGCAAAGTCACTCTGATGCTGAAAGCCACATGGAGTCTGCTTCTTGGTAATTCTGTTTCTTGGCATGTAGTGTTTCTGGAAACCTACCAAATTCCATACCCTGAAAAGCATTTAGATCTACTCTGCCATGATCCCATTCACCTTAACACACAAGGGAAAATGTCTTCTGACAAGTGATGGGACACACATCCCCCAAAAGAATCTCAAACCTGTCTGTATAGTCATTCAAGGTGTCTCCAGTAAGCCACTGCCAGTTCTTACCTGACACGAGTACTCTCACCTTCCTAAGTAGCCTTTCCTTCTAGCAGGAGTAGCATGATTTTGGCAGATTTACCTTTCTGGATCAGGAATGTGAAAGCAAAGTCCCTGCTTTACCTCAGTCAATATTAATTATTCAAATAAAATGCAGATAAGTCACTCAAATACCTTAATACCTAATTCACAATGGTATATTTTATACACAATTTTCCTCATTCATCCAGAGATGATCTAGATTTGTATGACATCCTTACTACTTTCATTTCCTTTACATTTCCTTACATAAACTTTACTTTTACTGTAGGCAAGGATCTTTGCTGCAAGTTTCACTAAAGCATGGAATAGTTGTCCTTTATTTTCCCCTTAGCCACAAAGCCCAGCTGGGAAACAGAGAAGAATGGCTGAGGAAAAAAGGCCAAGTGCTTCCCACAGGGACGGCTGGGCAAAGAGCATTCTATTTGTTAGGGAACCTTTGATGAATCAGTGCAAGGCACTCTTCAGCCAACCTGCTGCTTCTGTACTGGCCAAACACCTTTTTGGTGTATTGGAGAACTTGGAGATGCCTCTTCTCTGGAGCTCCCAGTGTCGGTGTCATGCTGCTGGTTTCCTGCTGGGGTGAATTCCACCACTGAGCTTTCCCAATTTTCCCCCTCAACTCACCTAGATAGTTGAACAGTGACAAATGTTAAATCAAGCTTTACATATTCTTCAGTTTACAGCTTCAAAGAGTCAAGGTCTCAGTCCTGGTTTGGTTTGGTTGTTTTGTTGTAGACTTGAGGTTGCGTTCTCAACATAGCAATAGCTGGGAAGACTTTTCCTCCTTTTCAGAGTTTAGTGTACCAAACAGTATTCTTCCTCTGCAACCTCAGTGGATTTGTAGAACATCTAAAAATACAGCAATTGCCAGTGATACAGTAGCTACTTATAATCAGATTTCATATTTGTATGCCCTTTTGGTTTTTCTGTCACAGAAGGGCATACACTAATGTGGTAACAACGTGAAGTTGCAACCCCCACAAAGCTCTTTGGAAGGATCAGTCAGGGTGAGGTGGTGGGCACATGCTCTCTGAACTGCTCTCCATGTAGCTCTGGCTAAAGAGAAGGTATCTGTGTGCGTGTAATGAACTGATGATGCTCAGAGGATGTAAGCGTAGTCACAGCTCTCTTGCCCCTCTTCCCTGAGCACACAAAAGCCACACACATATGACCCCTGGACTGCTCATGGGCACCTTCACGTCTCACCTCATTCCTCCCCACCATTCCCTTATCACCTTTACAATCAGCCACTACCTGGAGAAGGTGGTCATTATTTTCTCATTGCTGCTTCTTTCTTCTTCGCTGCCCCTCCCTTGTGAGAGACCAATTTTTAGAAATTATTTAGGACTTTTTGTCCCTTACTAATGAAGGGAATGCTCTCTGGTTTATGACTTACTGTTGTTCCTTGCTGCATTTCCCATTCATAGTATATACTTTTAAAACCCGTTTGGCTTGCGTTAACTAATTCTACTTTCCTAGTTCTCTTGGCAAGCTTGAGAGAATGTTTCTGGTTTCCCCTTCCCCATTTTCAGTTTGCATAACCAGCTTGTTTGCTGTTGCTTTCAGACCTTTGATCAATCTCCTGTAACTGAACTAAATGGTCAAACTCTTCTTCCTTGAAGCAGCTGATTTTCTTTTTCCTTCTAGTAGGGAACATTCTTGTTGATTTTGTATTTTCCTGTGTGACACCCAGAAAAACAACTATGAATCATTCACAATGGCTTATATTTATTACTATTCCTTAAAATACATTTCTTTTGAGGGGCTCTTTTTTTTTTTTTAAACACTAATGCATTTGTAAACTTCATGGTGGTACGCATTTATGTAATTTTGTGAAACCACCTTCAGGTGGTTCACCCCCTCCCAAAGAGCCTGGTTCTGAAAGCAACATATTTCGCTCTGGGTATGAATAATGAATAGTAGCATTGTGCAAATTACTTTTATACTTCTGCTTCTGAAGATAAAATTTGTTGATGTGGTATGGGTGTATATAGATAGACAGATCTGTGGGCCCACCCCTTCTGTGTTCCATGTTACAGAAGTTTGATTATTACATTACATTTGTTATCTGCAGTACTGCAGGGCAAGCTTATAAAAACCCAGCTGTCTCTGTGCTCCATAAATCAAAAGTAATGGCCAGATAATCAAAATTATGTTCCAATTCTAGAACATTCATTACTGGTGGCATTGTATAAAGCAGATATAAAAACAAGCAGAGTTTTTGTGCTAGGATGATTAGAGAGAATTACGCTAAAAACGTAGAATCATTACTGCTATGTTTTGACTTAAAGTTAATAAAGAGCAGTTTGCTCAGCAAGGTTATTTTAAGATAAACTGAGAAATAAACAAAAATGAATCTTTTAGCCTGACCTAGTCAGGAAGCAATATTCAGTGTCCTATCTTTCCGAGAACTGATTTTTCCTCATTTGGACAGAGTGAAGGCAACAAAGAAAAACAACCAAAAAAAGTAAACCCAACCCTTAAAAACTCCTCATGGATTGGGAGAGGCAACTTCAAAGACCTGCTCTGTCCTATCTCATAATGGAAGAATTCTGGGCTATTGCCAAGTTTTTTGATCTTCCCATTTTTTATGTGGCAAGAATTCAGCTGACTAGAGCCCAAATGATCTGACTGCAGAGCATGTAAGTCCAAGCTCTAACTTTGAGTTAGTTGCTTTGGTGTTTCCTGTTGTTCCCTTTTGGTATGACTTAATTAAATATTTGCTGTTCCTGAGAAAAGACTTTAAAGCCTAAATTACTGTTTGGGTTGTAAAATGTTCCAGTCCATGATCAGGAACAGAGAATTGTGCCTTGGTATTGTATATGCTGAGTGAATGCCCTAACCATTATTTTGAAAACAGTCTCTTGAGTTTTGCCATGAAAATCTCTGGAAAGCCCTAGATTTTATCCTGAAGGAAATAGATCACAAATCCTTTGCATTTATTCACATAATAAATTGTTTTCTGGACATTCCACTCAGCCTGCAGCTCTTTGAAGGCAAGAGTCAAATGGCAATAAAGTTTTCATATGGGGTGAGGACCACAAATATTTTGAGCACAAACCTTCAGGCTTGTCCTTCAGAGACTGGAAGGCAATCCTTTGCTGAATAGCAGTCTGTCAGGTCAAGTTCTCATGAAAAAATTTGCTGTTTTGAAACTCAGTAATGTCAACATGTCTACTGGAGACTTACAGAATGTTGAGTGGCAGAATACGGCCTTTTAAAGGTGGGTTCAGATACAAAGCTCCTGAGTCAATGGAGATGCTCCCATTGTGGATGCTCTCAAAGCAGCATTCAGGTCAGAGAAAAGACTAACGTCTCTAGTATCCCTGCAGCCATATATGATAGTATATGAAGATAAACAACTTTGAATAACCAGTAATATAAGCATGAATACATTTGTTTCTGACATAACAGTTCCAAGTTGTTGTGAATTGTCAGTTGACTTCTTTTTGAAAAATGTGCTTTAATGACTTCATATTTACTGTAACTCATTATGTTCACTAAGGCGCTATGTTTGCTGAACTCTGGACCATTCTGTGATGACAGATGACTCTGTTTAAATGAGCTTTTACAGAAATCTATTTCAGAACTGAGTATTTGGAAGAGAACTTTGATGGCAATTTTGTTGGTTGATGGTCTCAAAGACCACTAGACACTCAAACCTTTAGTAGCTGTCACAGGAATATCAGATCAGCTGCCATTCTAGAGCAGAGGGAAAAGACTGCTCTGTGAAATTAGATGTCAACACTGCTCCACTCACACATACAGTAGTAAAAAAGCATATAATAAAGTGCTGGGTCATAAGCTATATGCTGCATACATATTTATTGTAGGTCTGTGGGCCACAGTCCCTGATCATTCAGTACACCTGCACAGTGATGGTGATTTTACAAGGACAGGATTCATAATCACTGTCAAATAAAGCATCAGGCTTCCCTGAAGATCATCACAAAGTTGTTTGTCTCTTCCAGCTCATATGAATATGCCGTACTTATGCATATTTGTGCATCTCATTGCAGGGGAGATTTTTATCCACCATTGAAAATCCTTGCGAGCCCTCAGGGTGCTAATTTTTGTTACTTTAATGTAACACTGTGTGGGATCACACACACAAAAAAGTGTTTGCGAATGTCCGTTTAATAGAGAGTATAGTGAAATTAGAGTAGAAAAGGGCAGATTATAATGGTACCCCATTAACAACAATATATAAATGTGCCCTTTGCAGACAATTAAAGAGGTGTTTCATGATGGCAACATCTTATTGTGACCTTTTTTAATTCTAAACAAAAGGGTATCATTTTGGAACTAGAGAAGCAGGGAAGGAATGGGCACTTATTTTGCGGTCATGAAGATTTGGGACTTGTGACCCCCCTCAGTGAAAATGAAATTGCTAATGTCAACCCATCTTTGGCAGGCAGCACCTTGCATTGATTTTATACATAATTCAGCACAATTGACAGCCTTTTCAGGACAAGCTGGAGACTGATATTTTATGGAAGCTAAATTGCTTCTCCCTTCTGGAAAAGAGGGTCCCTTGAGGCCACGATTTATGTTTAATGGTGTGACAGCTGGGGCTGTGAAGATGCAGGACTACATTATGGCTGATGTGAAGATACTCACAGCACAGTAAAAAACTGCCTCCACTGAAACTGTTATTGTCATAAGATGTCCAAGAATCCCTTTTTCTCCCTTTGTCTTGCCCCAAACAGTCGTAAAAGAAATGAGAGCACCATGTTTAGTTTGGCATGTGGAGTACCAGATGCAGTGGGCTGGCAGGCCAGCCATGATGAGCCTAATCAGCAGAAAAGAAAAGATGACGGGAAAATAGTGCAGCTTCCTTGCTGGTGCTCTTCTGCCTTTGTCACTGGTTCTATAGCTCAGACAAATAAGCAGCTGTGGGATAAACCTGACCATAAAACTGAAATGTCTCCTTTTTCTTTAACGGCCTGGGTCTGAGCTTCCCAGGCGGCTCCGGTAGCTGTGATGGGGTCTCTCCAGGGGAAGAGCAAATGCACAAGCACTGCTCACGAAGTAGCTGCTGATCCCCACCCTCCTTCACACCACACGAATTTGTGTATTGGCCCCACCGTGCCAGGGGCAGGCAACTGTGAAATAATAAGCCTCAGGGTACATTTTTTTTCTTCTCTGTCTCACAGAAAATCTTTTGACGCCAAGAAGCACCATCTCTGCCAAACAGCCGCTGCGCAGCTCTCGTCGTGGTGGTGGTGGCCCTGGTTTTGGCCACGCAGACGCCCACTCTCCAGCCACCACACACCCCGTGCAGGGTCAGAACTGGAACAGAACAAACCTCTGTTCCGGAGCTGGACCAGAATCTGGGAGATCCCCAGATCTCCCACTTTGCTGGAGAGGGCTGTTATTTCAAAGTACCAGCAAAAACGTCTCTGCTGTTTGGGAACAATAGTAGCTGAAACCCATTGTTTTATCTTATTTTCTTTTTTTTTTTGTTTCTGTGAGTCAGTGAGGAACACAGTCTCTGTTCATCGATACTATTCAGTACATGTAAGAAACTATTCTTACAGCATAATCAGACAATTAGATGTTTTGTCACTGTCTTGCACTGTTTAGTATAAAGTACTTTGAATGACAATATGGCAGCTCTTCCCAGCACACTTCACAGGCTGCTTGTTGTAATCTGCGAGTTAACTTGAATTGGGTGTCTTGAGATTTGCTACAAGGAAAGTAGTAACCTCAGTACAATAGCAAGAAGCTACATCTTTTTACTGTTTTCAGTGTTGCAAATAAAGGCTAGTTTTCCAACGGACCCACTTTTTCTCCAGTGATCAGGTTTACCAAAAGAGGTATAACCTGAGCCCGTAATTTCTGCAGCCTCTGTAATATGCAAACACAAACGCATCAGTGATCCAAGTGGCACTGGGTATGAATGAGTATATGGGGGTGGGAGCTGACAAAGGAGAACTACATTTTGAAATAACAATATGAATTTTATTGAAACAGCAAGGAGTTGTTTGCCCTTTTATTTAGCCCTTATGATAGCAGATAGGAATGGTTTGGCTTGCCAGTCAAATCTAGAAATGGGGAAGGGGGAAAAAAACAGCCCAAAACTTCAGTGTAATTTTGAGTGAAATTATGTTTGGATCAAACTCAATGCAATTTATTTTTATATATTGTCCTCCATACAGAGTATTACAAAGCAGTTTACAGGGAGAGTCAATCATCAGAAGCTAAAGGGAAAAAGAAGGTTTTAAAAGCAAGAATAATTCAGTAGCTGGGAGGAACCATGAGGTTTTCTTATTGGAGTTCTGAGAGAAGGGAAGAAAGTTCTAGGTAAAACAATATTTTTTCTGTCTTTTGCTATGCAAAGTACTGTACTCAGAAAATGGCATATTCTTTTTAATGAAACCACCTCTGAATGGCTTATCTTGTCAGAGGGATGTCACTGTCACCCAACCTCAGAGCTGTTCCGCTTCAGCTTTGAAGAGTAGCCGCGTGGACTTCTTGCCATCATTAGGAAACAGTATTGCTGAGATAGACCTTCATGCATTACAAGATTTTTTCCCTTTTGATGTTTTTTAATAAAACTTGGTATCCTCAAAATATGATCAACTTGGTCCATTTTGAGGTTGAGTTTAAAAAATGTTAAAACAGTGTGCTGTGATAGTATTCTTGTTATATGGATGTGAACACACACGTAATATATTCTACTATTTCATATTTCATATATTCCAGCAGATTACCCTGTCTCTTGTTTCAGTTTTGCATAGCTACTGAAACCATTCAGGCTAAGATAACTGATAGTAGTTGAGAGTGTTATTAATTTAACTTGCTTTATATTTACAGGTATCGATCAATTAGGAGTTCTGAGTGTGTGGTTTTAGTGACACTGGATGTAGAAGGGCCATCACAGTAACTGAATCTGGCCCTAGAATGATGGGTACCCACAGAGTCAGCATTCTCAAGGCTGACTGCCCCTTCAGACTCTCATGGACACCCCCATACACAAAGTGCTTCCCAGACCTTCAAAACACTCCAGGCAAAACAGAATTTTCTCCTGATGTCTCTTCTTTAGCCAAGAAAGTCCTTCCTTGAAAAAGCAAAAAAAATCCCTACTGCACTGTTATGTTCACTGAGAGGTCTTTGTCTTACTATCTTACACTGGCAGCTCAGCTTGGAATATACCTCAAGAAACAAGAGGGAAATGGATGTGAATTTTTTTTTTTTTTTTTTTGGCTTGCACAGGGCGTGGAGTAGCCCCGAATCTCCCAAGCAGCACATTAGTGGACAGTAATTCCCAGCTTAAAAGTGTAACCAAGCGAATCATTTTTTGCTGGTCAAATTCTTCAAATTCTTCCAAGAGTTGTGTGTGTGAAGTGTTCTGTCAAAGAATTTGAAGCATGAGTGTCAGCCTGGCGGGGAGATGGGTTCCTACCATAGCCTGGAAGCTGTTCAGCCACTTTTGGGAAGGGAAAAGAGGTGTGAAGTAGTAGGGGTCAATTACAGCCCTACTGTAAACAGAGAAAAGGAAAGGGAAGAGGTGTAAATCTATACACACTGATGGGCATATAGCAAGGCAGGGTGCTGCCTTTTGAATAGCAGTTGTCAGAAAGGAAGCAGCTCTCCATGCTGCACCCTGGTGAGCTGCTTTATTCAACGTGTGACTTGGAATGTGCTTTATTCTCACTGACTGGAAGTATGTGGTAGGATATTGCAATAGAAAACTGTTAGTCTAGCTCACAGAAGAGGCAAGAAGATGCAAAATGCTTTTTCTTTAATGTGTGTGATACGAAATTCTTTTGTCATACATTCATTAACGGTGGCATTTTAGGAAGCGCTGACTCTGGGAGATGCTATGCCTCAACGTCCCTTCAAGAATACTTTTAAAGATTATTGTGATTCCATTCATCACTTTTCTAAATGACAAACTCTAGCCACACGGTTTTACACAAGTGTAACTTCACAGACCTTGATATTCATGCTCATTACTGGAAGGCAAAAGTTGAGCCCATGACTGTCCATGGAAGAGAACGATGGTGACCCAAGACTTAGATGGTATGTGATACTGTGTTACAACACTTGTTGGGTTATTATAACATCAGCTTCTGGATATTAAATCTCTTCCTAGTTCAAATATTTTTTTCTGCTAAAAGCAATGCTTGCCTCACCCTCCAAATTGTGCTAAGGCCCGAAGATTTTTTTTCATTCACACTTTTTCACTTAAAATTATGGGTGTCTATTACAAAAGTTTGCGATGCTTGAGGAACAAAAACGTTTGACTACAAAAATCAAGTAGGAGTATGCTTTCGATTCACGTTATAGTTCAGAAACTTCAGAAATTTACCACTGCCTCATATGTGCTTTGTGGCCACTCAGAACTTCTTGTAAGGCCAAAGAGGCACAAATAAACACAGGATACCTCCATTCACTTCCGCTGCCTATTTACTCTTCTGATGTTTCAGCCCTCACTTCTCTGTCTCCTATGATTTCTTTGTTTTTCATACTTGTGGACTTCCAGCTTTATCTGATGCATCCAGTACAAACAGGTCTTTAGGAAGCTGGTAGGGCTGTGAATTACTTATTCAGGAGGCTAATTCTTCTTGGTTTAACAAGAAAACAAGACACTCATGAACTGGCTCTTGTTCTCAGCCTGCTACTGTTCTTTTAACGTTCAGCTCAGAGTATTTTGATACCAATGCCAAAAAATCAGATTTCTAAGATTTTCAAAAGTGTCCTTGTTGGCCACTACGTTCCGAGCTAAATACTCTTTTGAAGTTTGAAAAGGAAACAAACGTATTTGGTTTACATGACCTGGTTTTGGTAGCAGGGGAGCTGCAAGGGGTGGCCTCTGTGACAAGAGACCAGGAGTTGCCCTTGTGTCAGACAGAGACGTTTTCAGCTGGCTTCAAAACAGACCTGCTGCTGCCCAAAGCTGAGCCCCTCAGCAACGCTGTTGGCACCTCTGTGATAACGTATTTAAGGGTAAAAAAACACTATGCAGCAGCTGTGAGAGAGAGAGGAGTGCGAAAAATGTGAAAGAAACAGCCCCGCAGATGGCAAAGTGAGAGGGGAAGGAGGAGCAGGAGGTGTCTCAGGCGCCGGAGCAGAGGTTCCCCTGCAGCCCCTGGAGAAGACTGTGGTGAAGTAGCCCATGGAGGACCATGGTGGAGCAGGTGAACATGCCCTGAAGGAAGCTGCAGTCCATGGAGAGGAGCCCTTGCGGGAGCATGTTTTCTGGCAGGAGCTGCAGCCCATGGGGCACCCATGCAGGAGCAGTTCTTGAAGAACTGCAGCCCATGGCTGGGACCCGACGCTGGAGGAGAGCAAGTGCGCAGAGGAAGGAGCAGCAGAGATGAAGTGTGATGGACTGACCACAACCCCCATTTCCCATTCCTCCCTCCCCACATGCTCCAGTAGAAGAGTCCAGAGTGAAGGAATGAAACTGAGCCTGGGAAGAAGTGGGGGTGGGGAAGGTTTTTACTTTTGTCTTTCTTTCTCACTACCCTACTCTATTTTTAATTGGCAGTTGAGTCTGTTTTGCCCATGACAGTAATTGGTGAGTGATCTCCCCATCTGTATCTCGATCCTGTCTTATTTCCTTCCCCATCTGTTGAGGAGGGAGAGTGAAAGAGCAGCTGGGTGGGCACCTGGTGGACAGCCAAGGTCAACCCACCACAAAAGCGTATAATGAATAGTATTTGAGTGGCAGTATCACTGCATCACTAAGTTTTCAAAGCATATATAGAAACAAACACACACACTCATCCCTTAGTTTTCTCACCTCTGTGCAGCACGAATAGTGAAATACCCTAGGAATTTTGCAACCTCAAGATCTGAGAGAGAAGAAGCAAAAAAAAAAACCCTGAAGGGAAGCTGACGAAACAGAACCAAGGGATTCAATAGGTTTAAAAAAAAATGCAAGTGGTTTAGAGCTGTAATGAGGAAAACAAGCCTCTGGTTCAAAAGCAACTGCTTTCTTGTCCATTTACAGGATAATCAATATCTCATCCTAAACCATCTGTGAGCAGATATAAAAAAGAAAGAATGCTTTATTCTAGAAAAGATTTGCTGACCAAGCCTGAACTCCATCAGAAATGGAAGCATAAATAACTACAGAATATTGATAAAGATTCTTAGGGAAAAAGAGCTGAATAAACAGCACTGAATAAAATGTAAAATTGCATTTTACCTTTCTGTTTTCTTGTAAACCTCTGTGCTAGCAGACATGAACAGTGTCTGCCTCTAGCATTTGATCAGAATTCTTTCTCAGTTAGCCTTTTTTTGTTTCCCTACCTTATTTTAAGCATAATTATCAGATTGATAAATATGTGCATCAAGCATAACATTAGCAGAGCCTGTGTTCTGAATTACTGTGGTATTGGTGCTTTTAGGGAACAGAAACAATTTAGGACCAGAACATGAACATGTTTCACTGAACAGATTATCTTTTTCAGCTAATAATAGTTCATATCAAATACCATTTTGTAAAAGATGGAGACCAACCTGCACACTCTCTGTAAAAAAGAGTGGAAAATGTTCCCTGCAGTACTTGCATATTATGAAATCAATTTTGCCTTAAAGGACACTTTTCAGATGAGTTTCAGTCCTAAAGTAGGTCTGTATGTTGCTGTGCTCCTCATATATTTATATTGCAGTGAGCAATATAAAGCACCCAACAGTGCTCCCATTTCAGACCCTGTGTAAAATTAAGCTTAAACTCACAGTAATGGTAATGGTCTGAATTGTTCAGATCCGGATAATTTTTGTCTTGAAAGTTCCAGTTAGACACTACAATACATACACCGGCTTAAGCCAAGCATCTAACTCTTCCAGGAGGTCAAGGTGCTCTCTCTTCGCACCTCCTTTATAGAGTGCTGGTCAGTCTGCTTTTCTGCTCCACAAACCAAGGCTCACTTTCCACACCAACACACCTAAAAAACATCTTCTCCTCCTTAGTACCACAGAATTTCCTGAAGGCAAGCTTAGCTTTGGCACCTTTAGGAAGAGTTCAGCCTGCTACTTGCAAGCCCCTCAGGGAGTGACAACTTTATTGCCGAGGGAAAAAGATGAGCTGTCTGAAACAACGGGCTTCGCTCAGTGAGCTCAAACCCCGTCCACAGCCTGACGCCGGGCGGCACAATGGGCTAGCAGGGTGGCAAGCAGCCAAGCAGCCGCTAGCTCCGTGTTTTTCGTGTAGTGCTCCTTCCCCACATTTCTTACCGGGTCAGGTGGGAGGTGACAGCAGCTGCTCCCCAGTGCCTCCAGCCCTTCCGTGCCTGCGGCGCAGAGCTGGCTTGATGGTCTTCTGAGGCGGTGGGAGCGCTGAGCTGAAGGCGGCCTGACGAACACGAGAACAACCAGTTTCTGAAAGGGACCTGTGTTGGGGACTCACACGTCCCTTTTGGGTCTCAAAAACAACTGGTCTGAAGCTGCTTGCCCTAAGGACTACAGCATTTATAACCTAAGCTTTCACAAGGCCATTACACTCACATACTGTGTCTAGAGGCTTTAAATGGTCTGCGAAAGCTTTGGAGAGGCCTGAGTTGCAAGATTGGAAAAAAAAAATGTATCTTGGATGCACTAAAGCCACATACACAGGACTGTCTTTTGGAAGCTTTCGGCTTCTCCCTTGGCTGGATAAGGACACGAGGTATTTTAGCAAAGAAACATTGTGCGTTCGCAACTACCAGGAAACTGTCTGCAAGCTTGTGTATCTGATTTAAAGCATTCTAGGGTGTTACAGAGGCAAGGAGAATATACAGCATCGCTCTCCCGGCTCCAGAAGGTTTTTTTCAATCTGTGTAGGTTCCGTTCAGGAGCGGTACACGGTTCTGTTGCCTGTGCAAACATACAGACTGTGTTACTGCACATGTTTTCCAATTATCCAACTTCTGTGGGAACAGAAGGTCAGCAGACCATTCTAGATAAATATTTTTGTCACCTTGTGCCCGATAACTAAGCTTGCCAAAGGGTAAACAGCCATTATTTCATCATCAATCTTGGAATGACAAGGTTCTCAAGTGCATGGAGCTCATGCCATGCTGCTCCAATGATGGGGCAGAAGACGAGCATTGACAAATGGAGCAGAAGGTGATATTTTGATTGATCATTTGCATAGGAGCTTATTGGTGAGGCCTGGGAACTTTGACAAGATACAAAGATGAAGATACAGAATTTGAACTCAAAAACCTGTGTTTCTGTTTCAGCTCTGGGGAGATATGTGGGTGGAAGAGAGTTTTGAACAGTACAAAAAGACTTTAAAGACTCTAAGAGAAAGGAGTAATTCCAAATGCAATAATAAACTAATTAATCACTATTAGAAATACAGTGAAAACTAGCACTGAGCACTGCCTCCCACAGGCAACCCACTGTCTTAAATAAGCACTTAAATAATTCCCGTGTGGATTTCGGTACAATTTTGTCTGACCTTTATTTAAAGACCACCAGCAGGGCAACTGATTATCGTTGGTCAACCTTTGTAAATTGGCTCTAACCTAGAGTCAGTTCTCTTTATTTCTTTGCCTACTTTCTTTGTCCTTATTTTTAAATACAGTTATCCTTTTAGGGGATTTCTTTCTTCATCAAAATCTCCTGCATTTTTCTATCTTCCTGTGGCTATTGGTCTCTTGTTTTATTTTCCCCAAAGCTTTTGTAGCCAGCTCCAGATATTTAGAGTTGTTTTCTTTGTGTGAATCAGCTTTTAAAACCCAAATCTTTGCTGGGTCTCCAAAAAAGCGGTCTAATACCTATTGAAAAAATGCAGGACAGGATTCACTCCCTGTATAGCCGCAATCACATTCAACGTATCTTGGGGGAGGAATTTTTTTTTATACTCTGTCTTGCCCGAGCACTGCCACCGTATCTGGGCCAAGAGTTGCGTATCTGTACAGAGATCGACGGAGATAAGGGATTTCATCCTTGAATGCACAGCTCTGCTTTTTAGAGCCTGCAAGATCTGTACTGTTGAATAAGGACTGCAAGATCAGTCAAACTGAAAACGTAGGCAAAGCTGTGCATGGCCAGCTCAGTCATTGTGTTCCTGGATATGCCCTCCTCCTTAAAAGAAAAAAAAAGATGGTCCTTCCCTCCAATATCAAATAGTTTTACAAACTTAACAAACTGCTGCTGACAACCATAGCCATCACACACAAAAAAGACCTGTCAAAGATAAGAGGTTTTGGAGTAGTAGTTCTTCAGTTCTAATTCATACCTTTAAAGAAGGATATATACAGTTGCTTTGCTGCCAAAGGCATGAAGATTTGGAAGGTACTTTTTTTCCTCCCACATTTAGCATATGCTTTAACCATGCATAAGACTTTTTCCAGGATGGAGGGAACAAGAGAGGAGGAGGAGGAGGGCAAAATTGTCTTCCTTTCTAAGATGCAATCTGAAGTGATTATAGAAATGCTCATGTTCGCTATACATATTTTTGGAGATAAGACTTGTTCATATCAATCAAAACAGAGTGGCAGCAGCAGAGTGAGTTTGCTTCAAGTAGTCCTGCTTTGCAGAATCTGATGCAGCCCTTTGATATGTTTGTTCAACTGTAGAGGGGCCCTAATGTCACAGGCACAGCTGGTTTCCCACTCAGCTATCACACACAGCAGTGGGGAGCTCTCCTCCACTGCAGGTGCCTCTAACATCAGTACTACAAGTCTTCCAAAGGCCACAGCTTTCCTGTGGGCCCATGGCCTCTCCCATTTTCCCTCTGTCTTACTGAGCTGGTAAACTGTTCTTAAGGTTGCTTTTTAAAAATTAATTACTAACTTGCAGCAACTGGTGATTCCAAACAAATAACACACTGGGAACTAGCACTTTTGAAGGAAGACGGTGCAAATCTACTAATGGTAGGGGTAAGTAAAGAGTGGTGGTAGAACCAGGGGAGACCTGGTCTAAGAGGCAAAGGTGCTGAATGACATCCAGGTGGAAAGTGCTGCAGAGTTTGTCATCTGCAGAAGCAGAGCCGTGGGAGAGGCATGGGAAATGCTGATCTTCTGCTTTCTGAGCTAATCTTAACCTGTTATACCCAGTGTTAGACCTATTAAACCATTTCCACCATTGCATTGCCTCCACTGAGAATACAGCTGGGTAATATTGATCATGTTTGAAAATCTTATTCTAGAAAGTAATGTTTTGAAGCACTTAATTTTGTTTTTTAAAAGTGTATTTTGTGGATGAGCAGTCTTTATTTGCATCTCTTTGGCTTGCAACTGTCCAAAACTGAAGCACTGCTAGTTTTCTGATAAGAGATTTATGACTACCTCCTTTTTAGGTTAACTGTAAAACATCAGAAGAATTTTGGTATCATTTTTCTGCCTTGAGTAAAACAGAAAACATAAAAATGAATATTTTAAAAGTTGCCTTTTTATTTAAAAATTATGCTTATTACAGGTTTGGAGAAACATTTTTTTCAAGTTCTGACTGTCTATGAATTGTTTTGCACTTCCTTGTGTAGTACAACGCAAATTAAGAGGTAGCTGTATACAGTTTTTACCTATAGCTGGTGACAGTCAATAGTTGCCATAGAACATTGTTTATATGTATGTGACAAATGTTATCTGTTCTCCTCTGTATCCACCATAAGCAGTGCTAGTCATTCTCCAAGGTCTGAATATTTAACAGCTTAGTAATGGGATTGCTATCCTAGGCTGACTCTGTCTTGGCTTGGAGATCACAGAATCACTAAGCTTGGAAAGGACCTTCAAGATCATCAAGTCCAACCATTAATCCAGTGCTACCATGTCCCCTTAAACCATGTCCTGAAGGGCCACATCCATACATTTTTTGAACACTTCCAGAGATGGTGACTCCACCACCTCCCTGGGCAGCCTGTTCCAATGCTTGATCACCCTCTCGGTGAAGAAATTTTTCCTAATATCTAATCTAAACCTCCCCTGGCACAACTTGAGGCCATTTCCCCTCGTCCTATCGCTGGTTACTTGGGAGAAGAGACCAACACCCACATCGCCACAACGCCCTTTCAGGTAGTTGTAGAGAGCAGATGATAGACTGCAGCCTTGCAATGCAGGATCCATCCTCTCTTGAGCACTGCTAAGATTCCACAAGGAGGGAGTTAGGGACCGCTGCCACTTGTGACAAAAAAGTCACGAGACTTAAAGAGCATCAACCTCAGGTGGCCAGGTCAGTGCAGCATGCAGAAATAGTGGCACGGAGAGTCTGTCCGCTGATAGGGAGCTCTGAGGCACCATCAGATGCTGCGTGCAAATCCACCCCTAACCATACTACGTCAGAAATCAAGGACTAATCTTGAAGAGAGCCTTGAACACGCTCAGAGCAGGACTTTCAGACACAGGAAGGACGATAGGGTGTCTTTTCTGAAAAATACTGTAAATTCTCTAGATATAGAGTGGCGTCATCATCAACTAGGTACCTCTAAGAGTGTGTTCAACACCACATTTAGTAAGGGAAGCTTTTGCATGCCATGCAGCCGCACTCTCACAGGCTGCTTATACCTTCCCACCTGAAAGCTGCTTTATGGAGTGTTGCTTTATCACTTCTTCCCAGCAGCTGTGTAAATCCTACAGTCTGGTGTTCTGGTACAGGAGAAAGGACTCGAAGAAGAGGCGGTGTTGGAGCACACTAGTCATTCGATGGATAAATGTGTCAGCAGTGGAGTGCATTGAAAATTTTCTGTCTGGGAAGTCCTAAGAAAAATAAAGATACTGAGGCGACCTGCAGGTCCTCACAAAGCTCTTCAGTCCCCTCCTCAAGGTGCTGCAAAACAAAGTTGCATCTTTGGAATATGGACTTGGGAATGAAGTATGGTCAGGGGAAAAGGTTACAGAAGCCAGTGCAGTTGCTTCCTGCCTCACCATGAAATACATCACAAGGTTTTAGCAGGCAGACAGGCAGAACTAGTTTGTAATCAGCCTTTCTCGGCACTCAGAGGCAGACCCCAGGTTGTGACGGCCATTCTAAAATGCTGCAACACATAATAATAAGTCTTAAGCACAGAAGAACTTCAGTAATCCATATAACTTGTGTCGTCCATATAATGGCCACTTACAAAGCCAGCGGAATTGTAGTAAAAATAAAAGGTTTGCCAAGTTGTTCAGAATTAACGTCCACATATTCTTAACTCTCAGACACGGACAAAACCATCGCATTTGGCAAAAAGTAAACAGATACATTATACTAAAAAAGTGGTCATCAGCCTCTCTAGGAGCAACCCAGGCTAAATCCAAGATGCAGATGGCATAATCTTCACTAAGGCCAGTAGCCAGATTCACATATAGGGCGTAAGCAAGGTATAGCAAACTTTTCTGTATACCCCAACTAATGTTTATAGGCATTGTTATTACAGTAACAGAAGGATCAAACTGTAACAGAGAGATGTGTTTCGGCTTAAAAATCACCGACGTTTTGTAGTGATCTCGTAGCTAATTATCTGACAGTCAGGATGGGAATGTCTGTGAAGAAGGTAATTTGTTTGAACTAGACAGCTAGAAGGGGGGGGATGCTTTGCTGACTGTCCTTGCTTCTGTTAGGTTTAAAGCAAGAGAGGTGCATCAGGTTGTAGAGCTGATCATACGCTGTTAACGTCATTGTAACAAAAGCGGAGGCAGAAGTAAAGGCAGGCTTCACATGACTTTCTCAGCCACCTACCCAATTAAAACTGGGCTCGTTAAAAAATCATCAGACATTCACTCTAACAGCTGTAGACACTTGGAAAAAAATCAGTCTGATGCTAGTACTTTAATCATACGATTGATCTCCCTTTATCTATGTCATTATTGTATTTTGGATTCACTTTTTTCTGTTTTTTTTTTTTTTTTTTTTTTTGCACAACCTGCTAAGTTAATGCATTCAGCCTTTGCATGAAATACAGAGGGCCAAGTCTGTGCCCTTTTGTACAGCTACAGACAGCCCACACAGCATTAAAAGAGCCATCATTTTGCTGGTCATGTCATGTGTGGGTGGTAAGATGTAGAAATATCCCTTAAAGGATATTCTTCCTAAGTCAACACAGGATGGAACAGAAGACCAAAATAAATAGATAAGTTGTATCTAACATTTCTGAGAAAAAAACCTATAATAAATTACAGAAATTACATCACAAGCATAAAGGTAGCAAATGAATAATTGAAATAAATTGTTTTAGTGTAACTGATTTATGTTTCTAACTAAGAACTATTTCACTATTTCACATTTTTGGCACAATGAAGTCTTTGCTAAACATCCGGATCACCTATTTCTTCAATTAAGATCTGAGATCCAGCAGTACATATTTTCTGGCATTTTTAATAAATCCTTTAACAGACCACAAAAAATCAAAACCAACAAGTAAGATGATAGTTTTATGAGGAGACTGTTCTGGCATTTATACATCATGTAGAAGACATCAGAAAACAAAGCCAATTTAAGAACTGTTCTCCTCCTCTTAATGCACCAAACAGGGCCTGAAATTATTCACTTTAAATGCAGTAAAAAAGCCCCATTACCTTTAATGAGTTGCATCAAGTTCCCACTGTGGTAGTCACTAAAATGTCAATATTTACAGTTGCCACCAAGAAACATCAAACTGTCACAGCACTCCCCTTTTGATAATGCAAAACCAGGTCTCCTTGGATAACACCACATGGTAAGTACAGGGAATAGCAGTCACAGTAGGGATAACAAAACGTTTGATGAAATCCAGGCACGGAAATCCACAGTGCCTTCCTCGTCAGAGGCACTCAAAATGCAATAGGTCTACAGTGGCACAGTAAGTAACTCCCGCATCAACCTCCATTAGATAAAATAATTAAGCCTACATCAATGATTTAGAATAACAGACCATGGTCACTGGATGAGTGCTGTGCGCTTGGAAGAGGAAAGAACCTGAGCTGCACCGTGCCATTTATTCTCCATAAATGCTTTGGCTTTGCCATGCTATTCTTGCGTCTGCAGGAGCCCATTATCCCGGAGAATGTTCTGTTCCATTGACAATTATCTCTTAATTATTTCTGTCCTTTAAGTAGCCACTACTTTGAGGATTTTTCAATATGTGATGAAATTTTCATCACTGCAGCTCCTTTAATTTTCACTGACAGGAGTGCATTTTTATATTAACCCTTGCAAATACCCAGCAATACCACCTAGGAGTCAACAATCTGGTAGGGTTTCGAAGGCTGCAGTAGGATGATCACTGTACAGAGCCAGCACTTGGGAACCAAGTGATTTTTATTTAAGCAGTCAGCAGGGACAATAGAAATTCCAGGACTCAGAAGAAATGAGTAGATTTAAGCTTTTCCCACATGCTGTGTTTTCAATAATATAAGCTTTCACTAAGAGCAAAAAAACTCCTAGCCCTTCCAATTGCAAAAATAGTCTTCGCTATGTAAATCCCATCACTGCTATTTTGTTGAGTCTGCAGCCAGCCAGACTGATACAACGGCACCCAAAGAGCCCACAACTCCCCAGTTGCATCTTAATGGGCTGTTTGTTAACTTCAAAGCTGACCATTTAAATGCTAACATTATTAGGCAAGTAATCCAAAACATAAGCACCCAGCTTGAATCATTAGCATTTAATTACCTAACATTTTCTCTTGTTTAATCTACAATGCTGTGCAGACTGGTCTTAATTTTTGTTTTGAACAGTGGAGCACTCACTTTTATGTCTCCCTATGTGGAGAGCCATAGCCTCGTGAAGAAAAAGAAAATATTTGAGGTTGCAAATACATTGGTGTTTTAATGCCACGAACAATGCAGTTTTACTCTAAAATTTCTGCAGAATTTATTTGATATATTTAGGTTCTTTCTATTGACAGGGATCCTCCTTACCTGCTCTGGACAAGGACTGTTTTTGGGAAGTAAGTAAGTGAAGATTTAGCTGCTCATGAAAGAGTTCAGAGTCATTTCCCCTCTTCTTTCATTGAGCACCAGGGGAAAAAAAAAAAGAAGTTTCTATTGCTTTTTCAAGGTAGTGTAAAGGTCACTGACAATAGCTCCCCTATAGGTGCCAATGTGTGACATTTCGCCTGAATACAACAGAAACATGATAAGCTACAAAAAAATTCAAATTCCTTTCTAGATAAAGCTGTTTCTCAAACGTGACTTGTTCCTGAAAATAAAGTACAGCATTTAACTCTTATCTTACAAATCTTTTTTACCCAAAGCTTAGAGCATGTCTCCTGAATGTAAGACTACAAAAAGATGAAGTAACAATAATTGTGTGAAATACATACAATGACACCTGGACAAAGAAAACCTAACGTCTATAAACTGATGATTAAAGTAAACAGATGGTTCAAAGTTGCAGTTTTTAATAGCTGAGTTCAAGCTTAGAGTACAAGGCTACTGGATATTGGATGTATATAATGGATATATATAATGGATATTCCATCCAAAGCCACAGAGATATCCCCTCACCAAAGAATAATCCCCAAATTCCTTTTTTATTACTGAGATACTCCTTGTTGAGAATTTCGGAGGTGATGGTAATCCCCCAGCAGTGCTGAAAGTGCCTACACTAATGCCAGGCACGACACCTGCAGTCAATAGTCAAGGCTTGCCCCAAAGAATAATTAAATGTTTCCTGGGCAAAGATTTGCATTCAAGGCACTACTACTATAAAGTGTTCTTATTTATGTTGTTGTTAGAAACACAGAAACTGTGGCTCTTTAATTCAGTTATACTTCAGAGACTATAACATGAATAAGTATTGCCAGGAACCTAAGCAATTACCAGTTTTGTGGGGAAAAAAAAAAAAAAGAGGTGGTGATAGCAGAAGATGAGGAAGATGACACAGCTAAGCAACTGCAGTGTATTTTTGACATTTTGTCCTCTGCAATTTCTATTCTGCTATTTGTTTCTTTTTTTTTCGGTGCTTCTCTGAGGTCTGGACTTTATTGCTAAACAAGCAGTGTTTTTTACATTGGTCTAAGTATTGTCTATCCCAAAGAAAAAGCATAATGAAAACTACATACGAAAGTTTCACTTCAAGGTAAATTCATAAAATCATAGAATCTTTGGGTTGGAAGGGACATTTAAAGGCCATCTAGTCCAATCCTCCTGCAGTGAGCAGGGACATCTTCAACTAGACCAGGTTGCTCAGAGCCCCGTCCAACCTGACCTTGATGTTTCCAGGGATGGGGCATCTACTGGGCAACCTGTGCCAGTGTTTTACCACCCTCACTGTGAAAAGTGTCTACCTTCTATCTAGTCAAAATCTACCCTCTTTTAGTTTAAAACCATTACCCATTGTCCTATTGCAACAGGCCCTGCTAAAACATCTGTCCCCATCTTTCTTATAAGCCCCCTTTAAGGACTGGAAGGCTGCAGTAAGGTCTTCCCGGAGCCTTCTCTTCTCCAGCCTGAACAACCCCAACTCTCTCAGCCTTTCTTCAGAGGAGAGGTGTTCCAACCCTTTGATTGTTTTAATGACCCTCCTCTGGACCCTCTCCAACAGGTCCATGTCTTTCCCGTGCTGAGAGCTCCAGAGCTGGACATGGGACTCCAGGTGGAGACTCACCAGAGTGGAGTAGAGGGACAGAATCCCTTCCCTCGACCTGTTGGCCATGTTTCTTTTGATGAAGCCCTTCTTTCTACCCTTCTGAGAAATAGGTGCAATGTTTCCCTTTTTCCAGTCTCCAGGGACTTCACCTGACTGCCAGGACTTTTCAAATATCATGAAGAGTGGCTTGGCAACTACATCAGCCAGTTCCCTCAGGAATTCACCTAGACGAACCCTATTCCCCACTTGAAGTCATGCCTGGAGTAAATTTACCTGGAAGGAAACGTAACGCAACTTGTCCTCACTGTATTCTTTACCTCAGGGTAGACCATTTTTATTAATTTCCCTGCAGTTAGAAATGCAACATTTTGGCTATGAAGAAAAGCCATAGATAGACATATTAAATCTATGTATGCAGGAGAGCAAAGCTGCCATGAGGCGTTTTTACTTTTTTTTTACACAATATTTTCATACAGAGAGTAATTTATGAAAGATTTTTTAATATAAAGCCTGTAAAACTCCCTGGATTCACCGTTACACAATGTTAGCCTGTGAGCACTGCATTGATGCATGGTGAAGAATTGACTGTTCTCACCTTGGGATGAAGAAAGCATTATTAGGCAGTTTCACCGTCCAAAAGGGAAGTAGAGCTGCCAGCTATTGTTCAAGATCACCCCAAAAAGCTGGAGAAGATCACTGTAAAAAAGTTGAACAAAAAATTGAAATTAGTAACTGCAGGACTGGAATTTAAACAAGAACTCGGGCAGAAGTAAAAGGATGGAAAGGCAAAAGCTAGGCTTCTAAGGACTGGACAGCAAATTGATTAAAGTGCTACTTTGTCCCTGGCCGCCTGTAGACCTTTTTCTTTCTCTCATCCATAACAAGCAATCAAACAAATCCCTCTGTCGTTCTGTAGCAAGTTATTTTGGGTGGCAGTCCCTTTCCCCATTCCCAGACCTGGCTTTCTAAAACCTCTTGTGTGGTTCTCCATGTGAAAATATGGGCTGAACTTTGCAAACTTATCTCAAGCTCTTGTGCTTTCACATTAGTTTGGCCATTTCCATTACATTGACATCTTCAATCCACTCTTTTCTAAACATAGTCATGGGAATTTTATGAATCATCTTGTTAAGTTGTAGAGTAATATAATATTGCAATGCAGTAACGGAGGGTACCAGCAGACGGTGACATATGTAAATTGCTATAAGGATTATGTGCAACAAAAGAGTCTTTAGAAGGTGCAGACACTCTACATAGTTCTGCTTCCATTTCTCGTAATGCTCAGGAAAAAAACCCCTGCCTTTCATTATTTCTAACTTGGTCTGCTACAGCTGGTGGCAGCTGGTTGGGGACTTTTATCTACCACTCAGATAATTTTGTTTGGCACTGATGCCTGAGTAGCTGCTGCAAACCATCTTGGAAACTCCTACAGAGTATGTCTACATTATGCTTTTTTTGCTGAGTTTTTTTTTTTTCCTTTGGAGAAGTTATTACCAAGTGCACTATTTACTGTTTATTGTGGATATCACAGGGGAACCAGAATGCAAAATAGATGGCTGTAATAGCCACAGGGTAGCATACTGGGGTCTAGCAGAGGAGAAATGCTAATTCCCAGTGCCATTTCCTGGCCCAGATGGTCAGGACTTCAGTACATGATGGTTTGAAATGCTATTATGAGTACAAGCTAATATGGATTCTACAGAGAAGACTTTGGCAAACCTGTTACCAGCTCTTTTAAATTGCACCTCTCTAACAATTAGGGTAGCCATTCATCCAAAGAAAAGAAATACAGCTCTGGGCTTGCTGAACTCTTCTCTGAGTTGACCTTAGGAGGGAAAAACTTTGCAAAGTCACATTAGTGCTTTTTCTTGGCAAGAAGGAACTGCAGATCTGTTCTGCAGAAATCACTCGCTCAAGCAGCAGCCCTATGTACCCCATACAGATCTAACTCACTCCCTCAGTGAGAAAACACTTGTGGCCACTGAAGATGTTACTGTCCCAGCTGTTTATTGTAACCCATCCATTGGAGGCTTTCACCTCAAAATAGAAAGGGCCACGTGTTGCCACTCCACATCTCTCCAGCAGTCCAACCCTTCCTCTCTGGTGGATCAGATGAACATGTAGGACTGCGAAGTGGGTGCCACTGAAGCACAGGAATGTTCTCTGAGGCCTTGGGGGTGGCAGCTGGAGGGAAGGGTGGGCAGCTGGAGGCACCGATTGCAAGCCTGTGGCAAAACTGGTCCCAGCTCATCTGTTGGAGCTTTTGGGTGGTGCTCCCCATGGGGTTGTTCTTTTGTGTTAGCACCAACTGATGCCATTCGGAAACAGCGAAGAAAATAAGGGGATTAGACTGCGATAGTTGAGGAATCAGTAAGGTTTGCTGAACCAAAGAAATGTTTGCATTCCTACCAAGTGTTATCCCGCATATTCAGACTAGGGAGAAGAAGAAATTGAGGACAATCGGTAAATAATGGAAATAGACTAAAGCAGCACAAACCATGAAAGCAACCAGAATGGAGGCAATTCTGTTCTCAGACATGGTCAGGGTCATCAGTGCACCCAAACCATGCGCAGTCCTAATGTTACTCAGGCTGTTTTGAATTTGCTTTGCCCTTGCCAGGGCAGCTTTCACTGCCCCAAAAGGTGATCCTTGCCCAGCGCTTAGCTACTGGGCACCACGGCTGCCAGATATAAGGTAGAGGTTTTCTCAAAGCTCCTCTTCTTTCTCCTTAATGTTCCTAAATCATCCAGTCTCCTTCAGGGTACACTTCATTTGGTCAGACTATGTGAACAGCAGGTTCTAGGTAGCCCTAGAAGCTCCATGTGTTCCATTCAAGAGCTGGGATGAGCCAACCCCTGCTGCCATTTTAGCACAGTGTCAACTGTAAACATTTTATTGTGGAGGAGATCTGGTTTAAAAACATGGTTTTAAACACTTGTGAACTGTGAAGAAGCTCAAATTTAGAAGCAAGTACACTGATCTAAAGCCATCCCTTTTATTTGGGAATGAGTCCTTTTCAGTTCTTTGGTATTAAATTTTCCTTAATAATACGAAGTGTATACTTACAGCTCTGGGTTTATTCTGTCTGGGGTGACTTTTCTTGCAAGACAATCACTTCTTATGGCTTACAATCTTTGCATGTCTAGTTTGACTGTCCCTAAATGCCATTCACTAATAAGGCCATTGTTACATAGCATGTGTTCTTCTGCCTAGCAAGCTCTATGTCCATTATCACTGATATTTTTGTACCACTCATCATGATTTCAGCAGCTCTAGGTTATCCTGAGTTTTTGCCTGAGTGTATCATTTTCCTGCGTCAAAGGCTTGTTGTTTTCCATTTATGACCCCTATAATGCATTTTGGGGTTGGGGGTTTTTTGCTGCATAACCTTGGGAACAAAGACACATACATACACAAAGTTGTTTGCCTGCAACAGGCAGGTCATTGCAGAGAGACACATCCTGTTATGAGGCTATGGAGCACTGCACTGCGGTCATCATGTTGCCCCATTCAGAATAAATCAGAGAGGACAGTGTATAATCAGGAGCCCTGTGTGCGTTCAGATGACTGTGTATAGATATTGATGCTGGAAAGCCTTGCAGAATTTGTGGTGTGAGTGGGAGCGTACTCTCATTTTCAGGTTTACTCTTCTTACTTGGTAGGAAATTATTTGGTAGCCGGGCTGGCTTTAGGCAACTGCCTATATGGGGCAGCAAAGCAAAGCCTCAGAAGGGGCTGAGCATTGCCCTGCTGGGTGGGAGCAGCATCACGGGCTGGAGGAGGGGGTGAGAAGGTAAATGCGCCTCTGGTGAGAAGTAATAGGCAATGACAGGCAGCCTGGCTTTGCTAGCTGGGTCTGGCGAGGAAGAAGGCAGCGGAGAAGAGGTAAGAGTGGCAACTGCGTGTGCTTCCCCTGTGCCAACACCTGCCCGTTCCGCACGGCCTCACCCGCCCGTCCTGCGCTGCCCTGACGCTGGAGTTTGCCTCTGCTGCTGACAAGCCGTGAGCCGGCTCTGTCCCGCAGGCACAGAGCTGTCCTTTCCTTGAATGTAAACTCTGGTTCTCCTCCATCCTCGCCGTAACTCCATGTCTGCATTGTAAAGGATCAAGCCACCCAGACCATGTTTTCTCTACCATGCTCATTTTCCCAGCCTCTCCTTCACCATGTTACAGTGCCGTCATGACAGCACACAGTGCACAAGAGCATCGACTTTTTCTGTGCTGCGTAAGGCTTTGTCACTACTACTTAATTCCTGAGTTCAGAGTTCTGCTGAGGTCTAAAAGCCCCTGCTTGCTGTGCCCATACATCACACGGTGGCTTGACAGGATATGGGTAGAGTGGGATAATTTTGAGAACAACTGCAGATCTAAAATAACCCTGGTTTTAGGGTATATTTTCACAATACAGCCAAGCTGATGTACAAGTTCACCACTGACAAAGAGGGAAGCTGTGGTAACCTTTATTCTGACTCCTCCTTTCTCCATCCGTTCTCCCCTTTCCACTCCCCATCTCTGGCCCCAGCCACCAACTTTCCCTCCTGATTCCTTTACAATGCCTCATCGGATCTCAAATGAAACTGCTTCACCTTGTCCCTTTTTGCCATCTGATTGGGCTGGTGTGGCTTGCTCTGTGACTTACACAAGTACAAGAGTCATCTCAAAGTGAGCAGTGAGAGGGCATGGCTAGGAGCAGGGCTGATGGAGATATTCAGGAATGGAGCTGGACCTGCTCCTTCAGCATGTCTCAATCCATATCATAAGGTCAGACACTAATTGTGCCCATTTGCTGGACAGAAATCATGTCATTAATTTTGTTTATCCTTTAGTCAGAGCGTTTCATAGAACAATAGAGTCACTGAATCGGTTGGGCTGGAACGGACCTCAGGATGTCTTTCAGTCTGCTCAAAGCAGGGTCAAAGGGACCGTTAAAAGTCCCTTTGGTTGAATGCGTGCCAATGGACTTCAAGACACCCCATTTTGGTCGTCAGATTTACCTGCTGACAATCTGTAGAGCATAAAAGTACCTAGACTGACATGAAAAGAAGCAAGTGGATTCAGCCTCCCTGCCATCCCATGAAAGATGTACTCTGTGTAAGTGGCATTCATGGCCTCATATTCTCCTTCTGAATCTGCAGGTTTTCAGAACGGTTCTCTTGGTACATGCTTTCTTCTGTAAGGTGTCCCTGGAACGCTGTTTTCCGCAGTAACTCCTGGCAGGTTCAGCTGAGAGTGAATGCAAAGATGTTCTTGCCTCATAAATAGATAAAGCAAAGTATGTCAGGGAAGGGAAATATTATCTCCATTTTATAAAGGAAAGCTTTGCTGAATCTTTTTTCCCCTCCAGAGTCCCAGAGACCATGTGCATCAGTGTAGCAATGGGGACACCAACCTCCTGAGGCTCAGCCCAGTGCCTTTTCTGTAAAACTATTTTTCTTCAAAGCTGTCATCTATGAGGATTTTGTTAGCTGCTCACAGCTCTGAGATTTGTTGGGGACTTTTGCCTAAGCTCATTCTCTTTTTTGAGTACAAGAGTGCATTTGTTTCCTTGATCTGCTATCACACAGTTTCTTTTTAAACAGATCTTACTGTGCAATCTTATGTCAACCTTTGCATTTGTTCTTGTGCCATGCACAGATTTTTACTTGCCTGGTGTGCCTCCACGCACTTTATGGAGATTATAGCTGCTCTAGTTTGTTCTATCACTGCCTTACCCACATCACTTTCAAAACCATCTGTAGTTCCATGAGAAATTATTCCTTCTACAGGATGTTCCAACATTGATATGAAAGATATTTGAAAGGCTGCTACAAAGCAATCAGATGCTTTGCCTTCTTTTGCCAACTGTTGGGAACACATGGTGACCAAACGCAGAGTTTTCATACGGGTGCAACAATCTTCTAAGATTTTGATTGGAACATTTATTTTGTTCACTCTCTGCAAGTTCAGAGGTGAATGAATTATGATAATCCCATTCTCCTGCACAGTGTGAGTTCAGCTTTTCAGCTTTTCTCCACTGGAATCTTTGTTTTTTTTCTTGTGCTGATGTGCACTGAAATACTCTGTCCGGTGTGTTCAGTATTTCCCTAGATGGCCTTCTAGTCTTAGCTGCTTGGGTGGATAATTTCACACATTCACTGTTATTACTCCCACTTCTCATTAGAAATCTGACATCCTTTGCCTGTCTTCATTTACATTCTCTTTGCAACTGGTATATGAAGAGACCCTTGTGACCTCGGCTGTTTGCCAAAGTTCGTGGGCCTCAGAGCTCTGTGTTAGGAGTAAAAATGGATGACAGAGATGGGTGTCTTTGAGCTAATCCCTTTCTACTTATGTAGCCCTTAATGTGGAAAGAGTTAAACACTGGGAGACAATGTGTTTGCTCACAGCTCAAAGTGGGTTTCAGTCAACATTCAGCTTCAACCTTTTGATTTTTCTCAGGCAGTGTTTCTATTGAAAAAAAAGGGGGATTTGTGTTTCTTCTTGTGTTGTTTCACAGATACCTCCACTCAAAGCCAGCCACACTCATCCACATAAAGTTTCTGAGTGGCTCCATCTTACTATTTCTGTGGGGAGGCAGAGAGGTCCGTGTTATGGTTGGAAAGTAGATGTGTTTTATCTGAGAGATGTACGGTTTTATTACCACAAAAGAAGAGCAGCAACTGAATTCTTCAGTGTCCGTGACTATTTTTCCACATTGTGACTATACTGTTGGTGCACCTAGGGTACCCTTTTTGGAGAACATCTACAGTGCCAACTCTAAACCACTAAATTACTGATTATCTTCCAGTAACCCATCCAAAAAGACAGACAGGTTCTCCAGTATTTCCCTGAGAAGGAATCATCTGGAGTAGCTCCACTTTCTGCAGCCTTAAGAAACAGTGTTATATGATCCAGAAACAATAATACAAGTGCATCACCAGTAGAGACAGTGACATCATCTGGCTTTTCAACCTGGCTGCTTTTTCTGCTCATCCTTCCTGATGCTAATTCCCCAAATTAACTTTGCAGTGAACATATTACCACTCTGGTGGTATGGCTGCATCTGCACTCCTAATTATCAGAAGGTGTGTCCAAAACATTTCCTGAATCATTGCCTGGTCTCTGCGCTAAGGATGTGTGAAAAGGTTTTGGAAGGTCGGACACTTTCTGCATAAACAACATCAAATGCCCTAAAATACACTGTCTCTTACTGTGAATTTCAAAACTTTTTCTGAGCACTTATGTTAGCAAAATTTACTTGCTTAGAGGCATGTGAAAGACAAGCACAAAGTGGGTTAGAACATCACCAGACCTAATTCAATTTCATTTTTAAATTATGATCCTAAGGAAATTTTTACTTAGTAGTACTAATTTTAAAACTAACTTCTTAGGAAAGAGATGGAAAACAGAAAGA
Organism: Phaethon lepturus; assembly: GCF_000687285.1. Taxonomy (NCBI): domain Eukaryota; kingdom Metazoa; phylum Chordata; class Aves; order Phaethontiformes; family Phaethontidae; genus Phaethon; species Phaethon lepturus. Next base: position 113,423 of record NW_010546994.1, read on the forward strand.
AAGAAGATTATATAGAAAATATTTTAACACATATTTGAGAACTACTGTGACACTGGGATGGAGCAATCTCTGTAGACAGGCAGTACAAAGATGTCTGAGGACCTTGTTTAGTGCTTGCAAGTAGGCTGAACCCTAACTTCTCATGCTTCTGTTTAAATGGGCTATTCCATAGGTCATGCTTCTCATTTTCTGCAGCCAGCTTTTCACTTGGTTAATACTGCAAAGATTTACACTAAATTCATGAATGCCAGTTTGAAGTGTCAAAGCTCCTTTAGAAGAAAAATAAAGTTAACCTGGGCAAAATGAATAATAACTATTTTATAGCCAAAAAGTGAGTTTCTTTTAAGCTTCAGAATAACTGCTAGTTCCTACAGCCTGTGATTGCAACAATATTTTTTCCTAAAGAACAGAAAGCATTTATACCTTGATATCCAGTTCCTTATGGTATGCCTACACTTATAAATTTAAGTATATTTCTTCTCTGTTCATTGTGTACTCTGGCAGAATTTGGGAAAAATGTAAATTTTTGCTTTATACAAGCCACAGCATGAGCAAACAGTGTCAACCCTAACACTTTCTGTGATTTTTCTCCAAAATTAAACAGAAAGAAAACACTTAAAAATTGGTGGCCCAAACTTCACCGGAGTTGCTTTTCACAAGAAAACAGAGCCTTGCTGCTGCAGTCCCTAATGTCCATGTTGGGTTACAGACAGCTTCATACATGATGTTTGTATGTTGAAGATTCTGGAATGCAATGTAAATCTCATTTCCAGGTTTTAATTAACGAGAATGGATTGTAGCAACTGTAAAGGAAGACTGCAATGGCTCTAAGGATTGCTGTTCAGTTATTTCCAATAGATGAAAGACATGTAGAAGTTCTTATCAAATCAGGTCATACGATGACTGAAATTGAAATTTTCAGTGATTTGGAAGATATGCAACCCTGTTGTCCTGGGATAACATGACTATGATTCACTGCCTCAAAAGCAATCACAGATCAGCAACTACTTTCTGCCCCCAGATACTCTATCCCACGTCAAAGCGAAGGTCATAACAATTTTCAGCAGGCTGGTGAACGCCTGGGGATTTTGTGGCTTGTGTTTGTCAGGAGTATGTGAACACAAGTACTGTTCAGTTTGTCATCTGGTTTACAAGTGCACGGGGCTTACATCCGTAGCTATTATAGGACAAAAGTGGTTAGGGAAAGCTAGGGTGTGGAGGATAAGAATGCATTCCCTGTCTCTGTCTATATACATATACATTTGTAAACTGGAAGTCCCACAAGCAGAGTGAATCATGAGGGTGTCCTGGGAAAAGCCGTCTCAAGTGGAGGAACTTTACATAATTCATTGCCAATAAACAAAAACCCATGATCACAGAGAAAACGAGAATATGAGCACTTGCAAACACATGTAAAATGCTTATCCCCAGTCTCAACTTACTTTATCTTTCCCCCAGTGAGATGATGGGCAGAGCAGGAGGTGGGGACAAGCAGAGTGAATCATGAGGGTGTCCTGGGAAAAGCCGTCTCAAGTGGAGGAACTTTACATAATTCATTGCCAATAAACAAAAACCTATGATCACAGAGAAAACGAGAATATGAGCACTTACAAACACATATGTAAAATGCTTATCCCCAGTCTCAACTTACTTTATCTTTCCCCCCCAGTGAGATGATGGGCAGAGCAGGAGGTGGGGACATTTCAGTAATGCTCTTCTACTGCCTTTTGCCACTCACTGATTTTCCTGACAGGCTGTTTCTGAGTGTCTCTGCAACAGCGGGGGTCCCCCATGGGTGGACCCAGTAACTTCTGCACTTGACAAAGTGGAAGACTTCAAAAGAATGAAGGTAGATAAAGGATCTGTGAGGCAGCTCATGTGGAAGGAGACTATGGCCAGCAGATCAGGAGAACTATCAGCACCGGCAAAGGAAGGCACGAGGCCAGAGGGGCTTTACAAAACCATGCTGCAGAGGGACTTTTTGGGAGGGTAGGAGAAGATTCGTATGGAAAGACAAGCTGTGAAGACCAGCAGAGGAAGGTGTACAGCAGTAGAGTGGAGACGCAGAAGGCCCAGGAGAAGACTTAGCTGTGGCAATGCTGGTGTGTTTCCTGAGGAGAGGGCTGGTCTTTGTCCGGCTGAGAGAAGACACTGTCTTTTAGGAAGTAATGGGTGTCTTTCTTACTCTGTTTTTGTGGAGTTGTGCTAGGCCTTCCTGAGGAGAGGGCTGGTCTTTGTCTGGCTGAGAGAAGACACTGTCTTTTAGGAAGTGATGGGTGTCTTACTCTGTTTTTGTGGAGTTGTGCTAGGCTTTTGGCTGAAATGCCTACATTGCACTGGTGTCCCTGAAGGTTGCACTGGTATGTCCTCTGTGTATACTATGCACCCTTGCATCTTGAAACACATTAGATACTCCCACTTAATCTGCTCTTAAATTTGTAGTTTTCATTAGCCAAGTTTTCTGCTTTTTATTTCCTACCCCCCAAGAAGTACTGTGTAACACCACTGCTGCAGAGAGTCAGTGGGTGTCCCAGGTCTAGAGCTATCTGTGCCTGAAAGAGCTTAGTGACATGTGCTGAAGAAACCTCTTTGAGCCAAAATGCCCTAATGTTCAACTAAATTGAAAAAAAAATCATTGCTTTTGAAATAAGTAATTTGAAAGTTTGCAGAATTTTACCAAAACATTACTGGTTTCCCATGGTTCTTTTCTGCAAAAAAATAAAAGAGCTTTTCCCTGTGTATCCTGGCATTTTTGTGGCAGAACATATATCCGTGCATATCCTTTAGTGTAAATAGTTAAAATTTTTCCAATGACTGCTTTGACATAAATGCTGATATGTACACTTGCCTCCCTCGTGAATGTCAAAACATACTTTTGTGCTTATTGCTACCATGTAAAGAGAGTGTCATGGTGATGAGTAAAAAATATAAGAGTACAGACGAAAGAAGGCGGCTCTAGTAGAAAGAAGTCAAAACCAGAAAAGAAGCAGTAGGAATGACCAACTATGAATGGAGGCAAGTTCCAGAAAAGCTGACTGCAGAAGCAGCAGGAAGGAGGTCAGAAAGGGAAACCCACTTTATCTACAGTAAAACCTGCAACGATGTTAGAGGAAGGAAGGAGAGAGGCCTCCAGTTGGACAGCAAACACAACACCCGCATTTTCTGCTGTGCCATCTGTTTCTACATCTTGCAGTGCATTGCTACATACAGCTGCTGCCACCAAATGCCCAGCTAATTTTAGGGTACTTATTTATGCTTGAGCTTGGGTAAGTAGCCTCTCAGCCTTCATTTGTAGGAGATGACACATGAGCCCTCCCACCTGCTGTAGATTTCCTGACAATGTCCCTTGGGAGACCACAAAGGCAGCTATGCAGTTGTGGGATGAGAAAGAATGGTCATATAATTAATTAGAAATTGCTAAGTTGTCAGCAGCATTGGTTATAGTAAGCAGTTTGTTTTCAGCTTGGGGAGGGGTTGACTTGCAAAATACATAAAAAAACCTTTGACTGGAAGGATCCAGTATATTCATCAATGTTTGTGTAAAGAAGTGAAGGAGGATACAGCAAAGCTTGTGAACAGTACAAAATGGCATTGTTACAGCTAAAAAAGAAAGAACTGTTTTAGGAACATAGGCTGTGCTACATGTCTGAACAAGGGAGTGCCTTACCCCTGGGTAGTGGAACTTGCTGCTGGAAGAACAAGAAGTTTCATCCTGGGAGATCTGTATCTGTAGGACTTCTGTTTGTTTTCTTGCTTATCCGTATGCATTGTGCAGGGGATGGAAGGGGAAGGGGAGTTACCCACCTATATTTTCAATAGGACTGTGACCTCAGCCGGATGTCTGTGTGGAGAATGACCTAAGCTGTACTGGGAAGCAGGTGAAGGAAGGGTAAATTAGATGGTAACTCAGCATGATTTGGTGTGTGGACCAGTGTTTCTCCAGGTTTGAACCTTTGGGTTGGGAAGGGCCTGAGAAGGAGACATTTAAACCCAAGATAAAATGCTGGTAGTCAAAGAATTTGAAGGGAAGCAAACTGACAGCAAAATACTGACCTGCGTATAGACTGATCAGTTCTGAGTTCATGTGCCTGCGGCTTCATTGTAGTCTCCTTGATGAAAACCACCTGTTGATGGAAGTTGAGCTTCAAGTTAAATAAGAGGCTGTGTTAAGAAAGAAAAAGAATGCTACTAGGAATGTATCATAACGTAAACTGAGAGCGTACCTTCACCTTGAATACTGTTTACAATTCTGGGCACAACACTTCAAAAAGGGTAGCACTAGAAAGCGAATGGGTCCGGAGAAGGGCAAGAAAAAAAAAAATCAGAGGAATAGCAAGTTGTCTACTGTGTGCGTAGTGATTATAAAGGTGAATGCTTTAGAGAGAAACAAATCAATTATGACATAGCAGAAATATATCCAATACTGACTAGAACAGAGAAGGTCAGACAGACGCACATGTTTGCTTCCATAATAGAAAAATACAGAGACACCATAAGGTGAAAAGGAAACCAATTTAAAACTGTTAAAAGGATGTTTCTGGAAACATAAATAGCATGCAGCTGTGTATGAACTACTGTAAAATATGACTGAAAAAAAGGAATTAGTAGGATTCCAAGGAGGATTTAAGACCAGATATCCAATGGTATTTAGGTGACTAACTCCTACTGAAGTGCATGTAGTAACTTCAATTAGCTATGAGCTCAGTTTTGGGAGGTTCTGAACACGCTGGCTGTAATCCAGCGAGACACATGCTTTGCTCTCTGCAGGTAAATAGTGTCCCTGATGAGCACCACAGAAATTACACTCCTGAAATTAAGCACACACTTACATTCTTTGCTGGACTGGTATGAGCATGTTCAGTACTGAGCTTTTCATAAATAAAATACCCACAATTATTTATCCCAGGGGAAAAAATTGCTTCACTGAGCAAACAAATACCCAATGATCTGCATACTTTAAACAGCAACAATAGCACTCATACAATAATGTACAAGGGCTGACTCAGATATGAGGAAGAATTGAGCACCAGTTGGAAATACATGCTGGTTGTTTATTCCACTGACAAGAAAGATGTTACATAGAAAAAAAAAATCTTTTAGCTTAAAGCTGCATTTAACTGTCTGGCACTCTATTTTGGAAGAAATGAATAGTCTCTTGTCAGTATGCCTTAGTGAAAAAAAAAGCGAGAAGTGTTTTTTTAAAAAATTCACCCACACCTAGAATATTTCAAGAGTGAAATACATGAATCGAGTACAGTAAATAGTTTAGAAGACTTGCAGTTCTGGTTCATTGTTGTAGAGAGCTGTTAGGATTAGTTACATGGGATGTGTTCCTTGGTGGAGAAATGATCTGCCCTTCCTCCGCTGCCCTCCAGCCCTTTATGCCTGCTCCCACACTCATTTAGATGTCCCAGCACAACTGCTTGTGCGATCATTTCATGGACCAGATTAGGGAGATCTGTGTTAAAAAGCAAACAAACAAAAACAAGGACAAAAGCCTTTTTAATGGAGGTTTTCTTTTTGCCCTGGACTGTATATCAAGTGTCTGAGACGCAGAGTGTTCCACAAACAGTATCATCGCCTCCCTCAAGGAGACACCAAACTTCTGCAGAGGGGCAGCGGCTGGGTCAGGGCAGCACAGAGAAACTTCCCAAGGCAGTTTTGTCACAAAAATAACATCTAATTGCACAGATCTAAATCTAAATCACACAGGCAAACTGATGTGTTTGGAGACAAATTTAAAAATACCTGGGAAAACACACTGCAATGTTTGTGAAGACCTATATGATAGAGTCTTAGCTGCCTGCCACACAAAAATTCCTCTTGTGTGAATGGGTGCTTAAGTATGGAGCAACAGCCCATAAGCATGGGCAGAGAAGCAGATGGCTGGTCACTCTATTAATATGAAGAATTCAAGCGATCCCAAACGTTTTGTCATGCTTTTACTCCCGTGATCTGAAACTGTATTACAATGGAGTGAAGTGCCAATGGCTCCATTTTAGGGATGAGGAATCTGCAGATAGACCTAATCAAAAGTTACCCATTTTCTTCCAGCTCCTATGTACTTGCACCAAACCACCCATTCTTCCCTGCTTGCTCAAGTATGTTCTGTGTCTGTTAGCAAGGTAGAGCTGGTGTGTGCTGAGGTGCAGAATCAGTTTGTGTACGGCCTTCCTCCCTGTCCCCAGGATAAATGGCAAACGCATCTGTTCAAGAAGATGAAACAATTGAGGGACTTGGAAAGAGAACTTGGGTCTCCAGGCTCCAAGATACCATACTATGGGCTGGCCTGTGCCAGTCACCGGAACGTCTCGTGAGTAAAGTTTTCCTGAGACCTGATCAGAATTGCATCTTCCTTTAAACTTTTAGATGCCTTGTACTCTTGTACTTTAATGTGGTTAAGAGGCTTTGATTATTTTTTTTTTAATTCTAAATCTTCTTAGTATTTTGGTACCTGGGTAGCTTCATTAACATTCACCTGTCTGAAAATGATTGGGGAACTGAAATGCAAATTACCTCCATACAATGCAAATACATGGCATTTTGCAAATGAACTTTGCAAGACTTACGTACATGTAAGAGCATGTTCCTGATGCAGCCATTCTAGTCAATTAAGCTGGTGATGACCATAATATGTTACATTGTATGTCAGAGATTAATTGTTCTCCCCGTTTTTGTCTTCTTCTTAGCGGGTACTCCTATACACCACCTTCTCCTTTCTTCTCTCCTGGCCAGTAACACCACCAGTTGGAAGCAGCTGGCTAGTTTGCTGTCTTGCGTCAGATGTGTTAAATGCTGGGTTGCTGGAGGTAGCAGCTTGCTTCACTCCAGAGGAATATGTTGGATACCCAGGGACCCGTTTTGGCCCCTGGACTTCTGTGTTGTGCAGTATCTAGCTTTGCTTTTTCTTACTTCTCCGTGCAGGTAAGAGCAGACCTGGAGGGGCATCCTGTGAACGTTATGGTATAGGGGCTGCCCCAAGGTTTCCTCCCTTCAGATTGCCTTTTGCTCTGCACTCACACCTCTGAATTAAAATTATGATGCTTCAGTGCTCCAAACATGATAGGCATTCCACAGAGAAAGGAATGAGCAGCTGTTCCCTGGAAAAACTTCAAAAAAACAACTAGGTATCCAGCCGCCACTGAAGGGCTGATCTTCAAATGTAATTGTGCATTGACATATGAAAGCAAGGAATATACTGTTTTTGTCTGCCAATATAATTTATTTCCAGCCTCAGCTCTACCTGACCACTGTTAGATACACTCTTACATTGTATTCTGTGCCATGCAGCAGAAATGGGACAGGGGGATAATGAATGGATAAATGAAGATTTACAAAATCACAGGGGCCGTGGACAAGATGAATGCAGGACTGTTACTGACCAAGCTTGCAATATTTGAACCAAGGAGCACTCATGGACTGTTAGCAGGAGGTGGGCTCACAACATACAAAAGAAAGTACTTTTTATACGAATATAATGACCTGGAATTTGTTGCCATAGAGGTTGTAGAGGCAGATATTTTCAATGGGTTCAAAAAGCGGTGAGACTGATTCATGGACCAGAGGCCCATAAACAGATGCTAAGAGCAAAGGCGGGGATGCACCCTCTGACACCAGATGCAACAACTGTGGAAGCCGAGGAGTAGGATAGGAGGGAATGGACCGCAGAGAGTGGTCAGGCTTGGGTGTGCTCCCTAAACACTGACACCAGATTTTTTTCTGACAGATCTATGATGAACAGTTCACTTCCCACCCCCTCACTTAGGCTCCCTCGAAGGACCAATGCTTCAAGGCTGGCTTTGAAGTTCTTCTCATCTTCTGCAATAACACAGGCTTTTCCCACTTTTTCCTCTCTATAAACACTCCTGACTGATATAACTGATTCATATATCTGAGTTGTTACCTTGAGTTCCTCAGTCTTACTTCTTAAGTATATAAGAGTATCCTCAAAAGACTGGTGAAAGAG
>NW_010546994.1:121419-149487 GCF_000687285.1 Phaethon lepturus
TAGTAGTCCCTCAGTTTCTGCAAAATGGGTTGCGGTCTATGTGTACTTGTTGCATCTCCAGGAATCGAAATAGATTATGCATTAAGACCTTAGAAATAACACATGTAAATACATTTTCAAAAATCCTCATTTCTGCTTCTCAAACAATACCATCCTCAACAAACTCATGAAAACTTTCCACACACTAATACTTAAAAATGGACCCAAGTCTTCCAGGACCATGTAACGTATACATCTAGAATGTCTCCATAAATAGACCTATAAAAATACTTTGAATCTGTGCACATTCTCCTTGAAAATTGATATCCTATGCAGCCAGTGCTGTCATTGTGAAACAGAATAATCCGTGTGCAGAAATAAGAAATAAACTTTGCAGATAATCAATAAAGGGTAGAAATCTTCAGCTCTAGTATGTTTCAGAAAGCTTCTCTGACTTCTCAGTGGCAAACCTCAAGGGAGACCTACAAATCCTTTCAAATGCTAAGTCTAGAATTAAAATTTGTAACTCCTTTGGTTACTAAAAAGGGGAATAATGAAGTTATCACATTATGTGCCATTACAATTTGCCATCCGACCCTATTTTCAAGGACATGAATGGTTTCTTTTTTGTGTCTGTTCCGTAAGATCTGTCTGCTCTCTCCCTGTTAATGTGTGTCACATCTCTGTCAATGCTTTCCTCTCAAGTGATCTAATCAATTAGCAAAATTAGATTAAGCTACGAGCAAATATATCTAACTTGTTTTTAGCTTTCTTTTTGATGTGCTGCTTCTTACCAGATGTCAAAAAAGAACTCCAAAGTCTGTACTTACTTTTTTCTCTAATTGTTTTGTAAATCTAATAAAAGATAAAAGTTCTTGCAGCCCTACATATTAACAAATGCTGGAGCAAGGTAGTGAGTCTTAGCACTTACATTTTGAAGATTATCTGTGTGGAGATGTAGGAAATAGGGAACAAAATTTTTTTTTCAGATTACGCTGATATGGAATTTTTGGTGGTCCATCAGCACCAAGAAAACAAATTTCCGTGTTTGGCTTTTCCATGAAAGTAAGAAGATGACTTATTCTGCCTGCTGATTTGTTATCTTTGCTGGGACTGACAGATACATTGATTCTCATACGCATCTCTCCATTGGCGCAAGCAATTCAGTTAAAGGCTATTACAAATGCCTGTTAACCAGTTACAGGTTTAGGTAAATAATAATTGCCTATGCTGAAGTATTTAGCTGAAAATAAATTATTTTCTAGTGTAGTTTCCATCTCCTGTGCTATATTTTGTAGACAAGTTTTCTGTGACTCAGAATTTAGAACTCCAAGTGAAGTATAAAACAGTGTAAAAAAAATCTTCATGCAAAATACCTTGAAATTGAAAGACGCCTTTTGACCTTTTGACTTCACTAGGCTTTGGATCATGTTCGGTGGTCATTTAAGAAATGAAACCCCACCTTTCAGATACATGTCCATATGAACTGGGTCCTTATATAGCCACTGTTTCTTGGTCTTTCATCTGAAAGAGCAGAATGGACTGACAGAAAGGAAAGGATAGATTTCTTTTTACACCACAGGAATAACTTCCAGTGTTTCTTAGATCCCTCTACTAGTATAAGCAATAGGGGGAGAGATTTCATTATTAACAAGGTCACGGATCACTGTTTTTAAGTGAAAGACCTCCCTTGGAAATGTAGTAGGCATATTTCACTAAGATACCTTTCTAAAGAATGTATTTAAGGAGTCACAAAAACACTCTTTACTCTTGCCCAGTCTGTGAAGGCAACTGCTTTGGGAAAGGGAATAGTAGCAAGGGAGAGGGAGGAGGAGGGAAAAAACCCACTATGCCAAATAATTTAATATCATTATCTCTCTGTTTTTTCTCATTGTGTTTTTATGCATTTACTTTGAAATTAGTGTGCTCGGTGGACTTTCCTGGCTGTGTCTGAGCTGAATATTACATCAAGCAGACCAGCCCAGCCCAGCAGTGGTCTCAAAACCCTGTCTGATATTCCCTTTGTGCGTCAGGCAGAGAGGGATTTTGTTTCATGCATCATTCATAAACTCACTGCTGGGATTCTACACGTCGCTACATCTCCCAGTCCTACTGCACCTACTTAAAACAAAAAGAGATGACTGTACAGTTTTCTTTTGCAGAAATTGGTCACAGGTGCCACATCACAAGCTGTGCTGCTGATAGCAAAGACAGCAGTTATTTTAAATACAAAGTAAAAAAAGTAGTTATTTACTGTTGGGTCAGTGTCTTGAAAGTTTTGTTCAGTCACATTGTGTGCTGTCTTGCAGTATTATTTCACATGCTGACAGAGGAGTGACCTGTATCCCCAGCACAAAGAAGAGGAGAAGACAAAACCTATCCTTTATGTGGAAAGCGGCTTGCTTGAGAACTTTTGCACATCACTCATGGGACATCCTATTTTCGCTGGCCTATGCCTCCTTTCCCAACTAAAAAAAAATAAACCCCAAAACGCAATAAAACTTTAATTCCTGAACTTCATTACATTCCCCCTGTGAAAGCATCTGAAAAACCAAGATGTTGCAGCAATCACCCTTACTTCTAGCCTAGACGAGGCCTGAGACCCATCGTAACAAAGGATATTTGTATTTGTGCTGATAAATGTAGCCCACAGAGACATGTTCTCAGATGTTTCTGGAAATGACATATATAATCCATCACAGTGCATTTCGGAGCAGGGCCTCAGGATGGGTGATGAATCCTGGGCTGAATCAGTTTATAGCAAGGCAAATGTGTGCACCTATCTGTTGCCCAGAAATTGTTCCCTACAGATGGCTGGTCACATCTTTCAGTGTGTTTTCACCTGATTAGGCAGGAATATAGGAAGTCCCTGATGCAGATCCCATTCAATCAAGTGAAACAGAACAGGAATTTGATGGCACCCAGGAGAAAAATCCTATATTCAAATTTCTGACTTCACATTCCTTAAAGTTCCCCACGGATGGAGAGACATTAACTTTGATCTTGCAATGGGCCTTGCTGCCTGTCCCAGTGATAACCCCCTCATCTTAGCTGTATGCCTGCTTTTGTTTATCACACCCAATTTGCGCGTAAATGTTAAAGGATTCAGGACCGCAACAGAACCTTGAAAAATGGCATGCTTTTCATACCATTCTTCAAATCTTTTTAATAACGTTGTCCTCTGCTGACCTCCATAGAGCTTGAAACAGACGCACTTTTCAATACACTACAATACAGTATAATATAATACACAGTTCACCCCAAAAGCCAGCTGAAGTGGCTTGGTGTCTAGTGTAGTATAATTAAATGAAGTTTCTGAAATGAAGCAAAATGATGAATGCTCCTCTCTTACTCTTCACTGAGGCCGAGGTAGCAGTTTCTTCCTGTTAGGGAGCTAATAAGGACAAAAATAATAATAGAACCAGTATTAGTTTTGTGCTACCCTGACCTTTCTGCACTTTTTGCTTGATGACCACTGAAGGAATTTAAAACCAACGTGTTCACACTGCTGATGTCACATTACCAAGAAACCCAGACAGACATTCAAGAGCACAGTTGCATAAGACTTTTCATTTTTTTCTCTAGCTCGCTTTTATCTCAGGTCTGTTTGGGGAAGGAATAGCAATGGTGTTGAATAATGAAGAGACAAGTCCAGCTGCACCTTCAGGCAGCTATTTTTCAGGTCAAATTGAGGAATGTCATGACTGAATATTATTTACACGGTGCTTAATATTAAGTTTTGACATGCACTATTTCAAGTATTTTCCTAATTAGTCTTGTACTACATTTTGGGATAGATGAGCTATTACTCGGATGCTGGTTTTCTGTAGTATCATGTAGCTTCTGAACTTAATTCTGTTTTCCTTACATGCAAACTGCCTCCTAGGCTGTGGATGAATTCATATTTTTCGACAAAACTAATGAAAATAAAGTAAGATTGGGGACATGCATGGGGGGGTATGACAGATATCATGCTTCCCAACATGGGAACTTGCGGTGTACATTAGTTTGTGTACAACATGCTTTTTATTGCTGTCACAATGAGCCAAGGGTGATAATGCTCTGGGCAAATGGGCACAGAAGAATTCATGTCTATCAGTTGGAGACACCTCCACTCATACGATATTAAAGATGTGAGAATTTTTGAGTGTGATGGTAGAATGATATCCTCTGCTATCATGTAATTCTTCCATTGCAAGTGCCTGTGCAATGTCTTTAAAGGTTTATGTGAAGGCTGTGTTTCGCTCTAAGTGACTGCCTTGTTCCTGAATGTTCCTTCACATGCTGCAAAATGAAGACATTTAGCTCTTCGTCCTGTGAATTACCATCAGCCTTTCACTCAGCTCACGTTTAATTACTGTGCAAGTCTTTTCCTGTGGGTCTCTGGACCTCATTCTGCGCTGATATTACCCCTTGTAGAACAATTTGCATAACACAAAGTACCAGAAAGTGTAATTTTGATTTAGTCTGCTTCTGTTGAGGTGTAAATAACCACTCAAGATGTAAGGCATGGGGTAATGGGGTATTCGCCATTCCTTCCTCGCATCGACTCAGAACCTCAATGGCTTTTGAGGCAGATGGATCAACATTATCCATGAGGGAAGCTGAAGGGTAAGAAACTCTACAAATGCCTCCTTAAGACTTGTATGGCACATGAGGCAACTGGAGTTCTTCATAAAGCAGTAATTAAACCAAAGCATATAGTCAGTATAAGCAAAATCTCCAGAAAGGAACTTTAGCCCAACCTATTCTCTCTACAGTATTTGTTACTTCCATTTGCCACATCCAAAACAGAAACTGTGTCGGGGTCTTTGGTGTAAAATTCATTTGCTCTGTGAAAGGATGCTGTAAAATTAATTAATTTTAGGTCTGCTTTTCTTAGTTGTCCAGGGAACATAATAATCTCTTTTAAATTTTGTAAAGTACAGACAGAGAAAGGAATTACTGAGAAGGACTCAGTAATCATCATCATTCTGTCATCATAGCTCAATTGACTTGCTTTCTCTGCTAGCTACACTGCCTCAACTGCTTGCCAAAGACCCTGTTTTCCCTTCATTACAATTTTCTAAATCGGCTCCTTACCTCCTGAACTCTCTGGCATTTTATCTGGAGGACATATCAGTTCAAAGCAAGGGACAGGACTGTAGAGCTTTCTTTCCCTGAAGAAATTTAACCTTTGTGCTGGATTGACACATCTGTGCTCTTAAAACCTTTTAATACCTAAACCATGTCCAATTCAATCCCCCATGTCCCAGTATGTCAATCCTGAGGGAAGAGGGGCAATTTACATCTAATTTGGGGGGGGAGGGAGGTATGGTGCCAGGAAAGATGCCAATTAGTAACAGGACAAGCTGTTTTTCACCTGCTTGTTGAGACATATGCATAGGAAAACCCTTAGCTGCTGTAAATTAGCATAATTCCACTCACATCCAGAGAACTATCTCCATTTTCATTATCTGGATCTTTATTTTCAGGTACTGAGTGCATTACACAATTTCCTGCGTGAGGTAATTTGCATTCAGGCATGCTCCAGCTGCACGGTTCTATAATGTTTATGCCTGTCATTATAAAATGCTGAGTGAACAATAACAGGGACTAAGGAGTATGTGAAGAGGAGAAAAGTCTCGGGATTAAGTGCGTGCCTTGCACAGATATTCAATGCATTAAACTGCTTTATTATTATTTTCAGTCATTTCTTAGCTAGACATAGACAGCCAGTCTGCTGTAGTGGAAAAGAAATAGTCTCTCCAACAACAGTAAGAAATTAAAGAAACAAAGCTATGGCACAGCTGCTTTTTTCCTGCTGCAAGGGCTGAGAGGAAAATGCATTTTGAGGCTAAGCTTTTCAGTGTAGAGAAAGCGAAAAAAAGGAGCCAAGGACAGTACAGGAAAACATCAGTGTGTGCAACGAGGTTAACCCTGAAGGAAAAAGATGTTCCCTGAAGTCCATGAAACCTCTTCTTGCCACCTAGTCTATGTGTTTTACTTAAAAAGTGGAACAACTGATGAGAAAGGAACTGGGAGGTGAAAGTCCAACTGTCAGAAAGACCAAGGGAAAGTAGCCCTTGAGATGAGAGCAGGAGAGGAACAAAGGAGGAGAGAAACAGTACCAGGAAACCTTCTGTTCCTTCATGCAGACAGTCGCTTGTAGTCTGCCTCTCTGCCAGGGTCTGCGGCACGATGAATTCTGGCCGTCAAAGCAGCCTCACCAAAACCTTTCAGGGACATCAGGTGATCTACCCTGCTGGCTGCTGGTCTTAGGTGGGATTTTATAAAGCTGTCATTTGAAAGCCACTGACGATGAGACGTGATGAGTTTACATGAGTCATCATTTAGAACTCCAAGTGGTTTTAACACCTGGGTTATGAAGTTTATACTAGAGGAAAATATTATTAACTGTTCAAGCACTTTAACGCTGTCTTTTGTCCTTCAGTGAGATGTTTAACCTTCTGATGAAGAGCTAGTAGCTGTTAGTGCAGCCCCTAATACAACTAAAGTTGAATTTCAGAAATAAAATATTAGGCAGCACTCACACTTTGTCAAAAAGTGTTAACCTTGCAAAACACATCCGTCCTTCGGAGTGTCCTCACACAGTGTGACACTGCACCCTGTGAACGTGCCACCTTGGTTCAACAAAAGTTGAAGGGGTAGGAGTGCAGCACAGCAGGGCAATAACGAGGGAGGCGGCTATGCCTTGCAGCACCTCTGGGTTCACCCTTCATCTGCCCAGCACACCGACGTCACTGAGAACACCTACAATTTTTTTCACACTTATGCAGTATTGCAATGAGGCTTACTCGTTCTTTTCCTCTAGCCTTTGGAAATTAGACACTCTCAACTCTGAACACAGAGAAGACCAATAATTTTCCTCTCTAACGGAAAGAAAATAGAGATAAAATGGGTTTTCTATTCATTACAAAATCTCTTCAAAGTCATGTCACTAAGTCCTAGTTGGGGTGCATTTTGGTCTTTCTTCATTTTCAGCCATCTAAATGAGTCTCACAGTTTTGAGGAGATCAAGGGTGCCATTTCTTATCTAAAACCGGGACTTTTACAGTGGGATGATTCTACTCCAGTAATTTTATTTTTGAAGACATGAAAAATGACCAAACAGAAACCTTAACTCAGGCAACTCCAAACATGCTTTATGTTGTAGAGAGCAAGTAAAGTTTGAAACTGTAACCTCAAAACTGCCTCAATTTCTAATGAACGAAACAAAAACCTGAGACATTCCAGATGTTCTAAGACTTTGGGATTCAGATACAAATTCCACAGTATCAAGCCACTTTTAAAAGTAAATATGAAATGTGGTACAGTTTTAGACAATTTAATCCACAGAATTCTACTCATATCCTGTATAGACAAGTTCTTTTGCTATTGCCATCAGTAATGACTTTTGTTGTAGGATATGCTGCGAAATTCAGATTTTCTTCATAGTTCCATCTAGTACCGGTTTCTCTGTTCTTTTTGATGCCCAAATTATCTCATATTCATCTGGACTTTGTCAATGCAAAGCTATTCTTATTACTAGCCTTTGTTGTTTCCTGACTTGATTTTGAGTCAAATTCCTTTCTTGTAAATATATATCATTAACATACTTGATTAACTTATTAAACATTGCAGCACAAGATCATTATGTATTTGTCTGATGTGATTTAACTTTCATTTTTAGTGAGTTCATTGTGACAGAAAGGCTGTGTGATGCAGAGGGAGCGCAGGGTACTGCATAATGCTCGCTCTCTGTCAAGTGG
The DNA here is from genome assembly GCF_000687285.1 of Phaethon lepturus. Lineage (NCBI taxonomy): Eukaryota > Metazoa > Chordata > Aves > Phaethontiformes > Phaethontidae > Phaethon > Phaethon lepturus. The sequence continues at coordinate 129,150 of NW_010546994.1, forward strand.
TGGTTCAAATCCAGCCTCCTCAATAGCAGCTTTAATTATCACTGTCTGACGGTTCTGGAGAAGGATTGTTTTGTTGCTGCCTCATAAAACTAGGAGCTGTTTGTGTAAAGACTTTGTTGCAAAAAGTGAAGAATCGCAACAAAGGTGCTTTCTTCTAATATTGAATAAGGGACTTTATTCTAACAAAGAAAACCGTTGTTCCCCTCGGATATATCTTATATCTTCTCATTTTTTTCTTTATATCTTCCCTTTTTACTGCACGGTAGAATTTCTGCTATGAACTTTTTCCTGCCTTCCCTGTGCTTATCCTCTGCTTATTAACTAAAGCAACTGTAAGTCTGTTTACGCCACAGTCTGACCCTGGGCAAGTCACTGTGTGAGCACACATCTTTTTTCCAGCTGCAGCAGTGCCAGCTGAAAAGGTTGCCAGCCCACCCCTGCCTCCTGGCTACTCATCCTTGCCAGAGGCAATCCAGCCTGAGCTGCCCTCAGGAATGTACTTGAATCCAGCTGGCTTAGCAGAGATTTACTCACCCCCCTCTTAAGCAAGACCCACTTGTTTAGGCTGAAATGGGTTGGGGAGCTTTGCCATCAGGAGCTGAGGTAGCCTGGAGGAGCGATGGCTTCTGCTGGGAGAGCGGTGGTTAGCCCCGGGCGCTGGGTAAGCTGCAGTAGCTCCTTCTGTCAGCTTAGGTGTACCTAAAAGACGACACGTGTCCACACTCTTTTGGTCAGCGTACTTTGCCTCTCCCTTCTGTAACATGGGGTTGGAACTGTACCCTGCGCTTCATGCAAGGTGGAGTTCATCAATGTGTGCAAACTACTCCAAGAAAAAGGGTGGAAAACACAAAGAAAAGTCAAAACATGATTATGAATTGGTACGTCAGATCCTAACAGAGGATTTTTTTAGCCATGAAACTAAGTAAATGGTTTGTTTCGGTGCTAACTGCTCACGGCAGATAGGAACTGCATCCCCCAGTGTCCCTGGAGAAAAGGCCTTATGTGGCTGCCCAGCTCTGCGTGCAAAGTGCAAGCCAGGCTGTAGGTCACAGCAACTCCTTCCACCCCCACTAGAGAGGAGATAGGTCATTTTTGCCTTCGAGGCTCATCTATTTTCTTGTCTGTGCAGGCTCAGTTGGGCATGCTATTATATTAGGGACAAGAGAAACAGGCACCCATGTCTGTCTGTTTGCTGCAGAAGATAAAGATTTCTTGTCTCTTGTCTCCTGTTACAAGAAAAATCCCTCAGGTAACACGAGATTTCTCTTCCTCCCCACCATGCTTCTCTACGTGGATGGACAGGCCAGGTCACAGTGTGATTCTTCATGATCAGCACATCTTTCTGTTGGTGCCTCATCAGTGAAGCAGCCCCAGGGCTCCTGAAGGTACCTGGCCATCAGACCGCCCTACAGACGGCCAACATCCCTGCACAGTTCCTGGCAGATCAGCTGTTCCCTGCCTGCATTCGAAAACACGTTTTGTTGCAGTGAGGGGTTGTGCTCCAGGCAGAGTCATGTAGGCCTGTTAGATCAGGTTTCTGACGTGGGAATTTGCAATTAAGTCAAAAGTGCAATTTCTCTGAGTGTCTGTGTATTGAGAAAAGCAGTTATATTCCTGGGAATAAAGTCACTCACTGTGATATTCTCAGGAAGACAGTAGAAAAGGTATGTCTGTTTTAGGAGGGCTGGGACACACTGTCTAATTAATTAAGAATTGAAATTGATACTCTCCAGTAGAGATTCCTGTTTCAAGATTTACTCAGCTCCCGTTCACATGATTCATAAAGAATCTATGAATTACTTTTGTAAAGAAACTATTCAGACATCGTTTCAGTAAAAAATGAAGCAACGCAGTAGAAGGTGACACTGTCCTTTTGCTGTCTCATAGATAAAATAGCTCTCATGTTCAGGAGGAAAAATTCTCTCCTTTGAAAGAATTAAAGAGGGAACGTATATTGTCTATATTGTGTGGGAAATCAGTCTCAATGATTGCCACTGCCACTGCCACAGATCGTCAATCTCTGCAGCTGATAGTCTGGGTTTTTGCATGACTACTAAATCAGTCTTTCAAAAAGAATCGAGTAGTTTTATATGGTATGCACCACAGGACAACCTGCCTGTGCAAGTGTCAGCTTTTCAATTCACAATATGTCCTTTATAAAGAATCACACTTTCTTTTAGAACAAACAGGGGAAAAATATTCTTGTGTTCATCAAACTGTTGGAACTACATGACAACAAGCAAGAAGTCCAGAAACCATGGAAAAGAGGGCATCATAATCCATAACACTGCATAATTAATCATTTTTGCAAAAACACAGTCTTAAAAGCCTTGAAGTGTTTATAAGCTTCCAGTGGCCTATTAATAAAACACAGTCAAAATGGAAATTAACTCTTTAAAATATGAAGGTTGGTAAAATGAAATTTTCCACAGGATAAAATTAGTCCGAGGGCATGCATATCTTTGTCTCCTGCTCCTTTAGAAAGGATCACTGAATATATCTAACTTTTGATTTAAGCTGAAGGTATGTACAGTATATGGGATGGTAATTAGTTCTACAGACCAGGAAAAATGTTAGCACAGGAGCCATATAATCTAAAAATAAAATTGTTCCAATGGTTTAGCAGATTGGCTAAACAGAACAGTTTCTGAAGGCAGGAGCTATCAAGAAATTCAAACATTTCTCAGTGCCTCATGATATTTTTCCATTCCCTATCACATTTTTTGTTTTTTTTTTTTAAATAAAACTTAATTGGTTTACAATACACACTCATAATTTCACATGCCAAAAATAGCGTCTATTAGAGGAAAGGCGATAAAATAAACCCACAGAAGCAAGAAAAACTGTAGATGCAGATTAAACCTCTATTGTTTAATATAAAGGGCACCACAGGAAAACATTAATGTGGAACCTAATTTCAGAAAGGTAATGATAATGATTATTCTCCAACAGCTAATAAGAATAATCAACATTTATACTAGTGTCTTGCCTCCTGCATGATCTGGATGCATTCGGTGCTGCTGAAAGTGAAGCTACTTTTGGGTGAACGAGGAACGTGGGGGAAAAGCAGGTCGGTGGCAGGCTGTAGAGAGGTTTTCACACAGCCTTCCTCCAGTTGCCATGAAAAGGTCAGGGATGTTTATGTGGGTGGATTCTGAGCTTGGGGACTAAGCCAAAGCGGTACCGGGCTTTAGAAAAGCTCAGGCTAATGCCTACCTAAAGTGAAAGGAGCTGGGAGTATGGGGTCTTTAGAGTATATTAATTCTAATTGTGCTTGGGAAATTTTTTTCATTTTGTTTTTAGTTATTTTTTCAGGTTTTATTATGTTAAGTAAATACTGGAAATAAATCATATTCTTGATTTGGTAGTAATATAATAATAAAACTGAAGTAAATTTAGACAAAATTGTGTGATAATGACATACAAACTCTTAATAAGCTTCAGAGAAAGAAGCACGTGTATACACATTGAGCCAAATGTTCAGGCTCTTAGTAATTTCTAATGCTGCTATGTCCTCAAAATTACAAAAGCTGTTAGGTGTTGATCATAGACTGAGCCAAAAACTGGATTCTCAAAACAGAGACGGTAGATTAGGGAGTGATGCTGGCTGTCACTAAACGGCCGTGGCTGAATTTCCAAGCTGTAGTCCCCCGTGGACCTGAAATTGCCCTCAGCCAGCAGTGCTGCTGCAAGTCACCCCGCGCCCTCCACCGCTCCCACGCTCCGGTCACCCCCCCGTTGCTCCAGCATCAGCCTTTGCGTGCGGATGATGCCGCAAGTGCTCATGTGGCTGGAGGGCAATAAGGTTGGGAACCCACGCAGGTTGAAACTAAGCGGTTTCTCTCTCTCTCTCTCTTTCCCCTGCCCCTCCGGTGAGTTTTACCCAGGACCGGTTCCCCACGCCGTACCGCTGTGTGCCTTCGCTAGCACTGACGCTCTCTCCAACAGAGAGGAAAGAGCTGTTCAGCTGGAGTCGGGGGAGAGCATGACCGTTCCCTTCGGCAGCGCTGTTGGAAGCACGTGCAGCACTGTGGCTGCCACCACATGGCATTTGCTCTTCCCCCGGGAGCTGAGCTGACTGCAGGTGGCACAGTCATGGTGGTGACCTAGTTAACCGGGGTCTTGGCCTAGATAGAAGCTCAGTTTTTTCTGTCCCTGGGGAGCCTGGTTTCAATATGAGGTAGGTAAAAATGGAAACGGGCTTGCTCCTCTCAATGTGACACTTCTAACAGGTCATAGTTAGTTTGGCCCAGAAAGGAGTTTCTCCTCGGGTGCTGTCTACGCAGCCATATGTAGATGATCACAAACCACCTTCTCCTGTCCCCTGCACTAACGAGGGATGAGCCAGCTCTGGCCCTGCCAAGGTTAGTTGCATGGTTGTGCTCAAGCCAATGAGTTGTACTGACAAGAGCTTTGGGTATATGCTAACAAACACAGCTAAATGGTGTACACTCCATCAAGGGGGGACACAAGCTGAATTAGGCCATAATTACATTTATCTGGTCAACTTGTGCTTGGAGTATTAAGGCGGGTTATGAATCAACTGGTTTGATAGACACTGGCACAAGCAAACTCTTCCAGTACCCACCAACTAAATGCTGAGCTCTAATCTGTCTAATGCCGTGGGAATGAGATTGAGTTATTGCATTTGCAAGCATTAATCTTGGGCTCAGAGGAGTTGTGCAAGATCATAGCTGAGGGCTTGGAAACTTCCAGCGTACTCTTTATCTTTCTCCGCTGTAAAATGGCTGAATGATTTTTTGGAATTAAAAACAAAACAAAAAAATCACTGCTGTGCTAAGATCTGTATTCCAAATTATAGTACAGAGCATATTTTTATGGCAGGGTTTAAAGTAGAAATCTGGGTAGAATCTTAATTAAAGGATTGCTATAAGACTCACATTATCGGTTGCCAATAACTATCTTATTGTATATGGTTAAATATCACTTTCTAGGCCTGCATTTAGCAATGTCCCTGACATTTAATGTTTCTTTTTTATAAGTACAACAAAACTTGTACTGTAATTTGGCATGTAAACTGCATGCAATCTTGTTAACATGTTTACTGTAATTATTCTGATTCAGTTTCTTTCATACCTCAAATAAGGTCTGTGGAAAGGAAGATGATCCCGGGTATTTTACATACACACAGTAATATCAACGAGGTATTACAAACCTGAGAGCACATTGCAGTCCACCTTACTTAAAAGTATTGTTCCTTTATTGTCTGCACGTGAAATCAGAATCATGTGTGTGAATATGAAATTGCCCCAAAATAAGGTTATGACATAAAAAAGTTGGGGGGGATTCAAAAACATGACGCTACTGAGTTTTATTCTACTGCGTTCCCACATGTTTAAGAGGATATAGTTGGGTGAACAGAACACAGTCTGTAATGGGAATATATTGGTTAATGAAGGCTTGTAGCACATGGGGCCAGCCTCATCACAGGCCTAATTGGACACAACAGCACCGATCTCAGTGGTGTTGTACCCACATATGCTGGCAGCAAATCTGGCCCCATGCCTGTAGGCAATGAGCAGTAATGTTAGAGCAAATATGAAAAAGAATAACTCCACTAATGGTTTTGAACTGAGATCACTGATGACACAGTTCAATTACAACATTAGTTCCTGGTGTCAGAGAGGGGTTAAAATGGAATGTAATGACTCTTTAGCAGATAGATTTGGAGCAATTAGAAGTCTGAAAATGTCTCTCCGTGTAACTAAAAATATAATTGCTTTTGAATAGCTAGGCTGTAGAATCTTTTTTCTTCTTTTTTCTTTCTTTTTCTGCACTGAAAACTGGGTTTTACTCCTATTACTCATCTACATGGACTTAATTGACTGAGGTTCTAAACCCCAACCCTCTAGTGAGTACTGATGAGGTTTTAAATTACTCTGAATTGCAGGCACTTTAAAATACAGGCAAGGAAGCGTGCTAAGGCAATACAGCATAGGGAGTGAAGTGGTGGGTTTAGGTTATCTCGGTGTCACATCTCTGCATGGAACTCCACTAAGGCCACCTTGGAAAGGGCAGCATGGCTCACTGTTAATCACTGCGTTGTTCCTACGCTCTGTTGTCTGCAGCGGTTTCCAACCGGTCACCAGAAGTGTGTAGAGCTTGTGTTTATTATCCCCGGCCACAGCAGCGTGAGGACTGAGGCTGAAATATTTTCACTGGAGGATGACCTTGCTATCCCTTCTAGACTTTAGCTGAAAACATGCAGGTCAGGAAGGAATGGGTGGGAGTGGGGGAGGACCAGTTTCATGGAGGAGTCTGATACTTCCCCACTAGGCTCTTCCCGTTTTCCTAGCTACCTTCTACATCACAGGTCCAGACCAACACAGCATACATCACAGCAGCCCTTTGGTAGATATCCTTCTGTTTTCATTACCTTAATTCTCGAGCTTCTGGGAGTGACTGGGTTTCTGGGATCTTTTGATCACAAAAGGTCCAGCTTTTGACCATCACAGCACCTGCAGCAGGAGTTCTTGAATGCCGAATAGAGACGTTTGCACTATACTGAAATGAACAGGAATGCTAATGGGATACAAAGCAGTCATACTGTATAGATGGACCATGCTGTACATGTATTTCAGGCAGCTTTTCAGCCCAGCCCCACTCTTCTGCAGTGCTCCCCTGCCTCAAAGGGAGGGGAAGCTCCTCTAAGTTCTGTACTAAAGATACTCTGAACAGCAGCGTTTCCATATGACAAGGAGCTGGTGAGCCAGATCTTGCACTTCCCTCCTTCCACGCCTCAGATGTGTCAGACTTCAGGAGGGATGCAAAGCCAGAAAGCAATGTCTTTCAGCTGTCAGTGTGTGATCATAACCCACAGATGCAAAATAGACACAGAACTACCCTTATCAGGGTTGGAGTCAGGCAAAAAACCAAGGAGCTGAATAAATTCCTCACGTGCACCTCGAATGAGCTAGAGGGGTTCCTCCTTCAGAGGTTGGTGAGATGCTGCTGCCCTTCCATGCCCTCCAAAGAGTCTGAAAGGCATACTGCAAAGCCACTGGGGCAGAAACTCATCAGAGGGCACCAATAGAGGAGCACAGAAATTGTCACGCTGCCAAGCATCCTCTTTTCTTCCAGTTCTGTAGCTCATTTTCATTGTGGTGAGAAAACTTCGCTGAAAGACGTGACGGCAGAGGAATACTGATAGCTCTCCAATAAACAGCTACCTCCCAGGTGTCAGACGCAGGAGACAACATGCATATCAGATTGGATAAGCCACCTCTGCCTGAAATCTGATAGTGCTGGCAAGCAGCAGGGATGCCATTCTCGGTATCCCCATGATTTTGTTTCGGACATAGGGAATTGCAGAGACCAAGAAACCTTTTGAGCTAAACGTTAAACACTGAGACTCTATCAGTACTTCTGAACACTGACCCAAAATGGGAGCACAGGTATAATGTTGGCATGAAGAGCTAAAGCAAGTATACATACATTTCTATCATTTTTATGGCACTACCATATGTTCTGCTTCATCTTCTACAGTACTAATGTGGGTAATGAGGCTGCCTGAAAACATCAGGTCACTTGACCTTGACTGGAATTTGCCTCATTCCCATGAACAGCAAGGTTGCATTTGTTAGCTAGAAAGGCAATAAATGTTTATGCCCAATTTAAGCAATTGCAGACAATACCTATTATGTTTGGAGTAGTGGTTTTTAACAACAAAGATGAATTGAAAAAAGAAAGTATAACTGCCGTTTTATTAAGACATAAATCCGTGGAGGTTTAATTGGAAGGAGACAGGTGAAGGAGAGCAGTACTCTGCCTTCTTCCAGAATTTCTCCCACATAACATTCCCAGCAGAGAAGTGCCAGCATATTCCACCAAGGAAACAAAAAGAAGAAATTTTTTATCACAAGCACACTCTTGACCGAGTATTCAGTGATCTACAGGTAAGATATTATTACTGACAGTTGCTACTTCCAAGAGTTGACTAATTGTGCTGCAGGTATCAAATATATCTCAGCAGAGTCCAGTCTGTTTGTTTAAGAAGTGATTGGTGTTCAATGCTTGTTAGTGATTCCCGATAACTCAGTTTTTTTCTCCTGACCGCATTTTTAATTTTCACCTATGCAACCCTTACATCAATTTTCAAGTGATATTATAGCACTCCAGAGTGGCAAGAGACAACAGTCTATTGCAGCAAAAGTCTAATAACTAGAAATTCCTGGATTCAAACTGTGATTAGCCATTAACCTATCGTGTGACCTCAGACATGTCTCTTAATTCTCTTGCCCCTCAGTTCAGCTATCTAATTTGCTTTCAAACAATTGCAACACCTAGACAAAAGATTAAGAGCCTCCTGTGAACCAGCTAGCCTGAGAACAAAAAATTAGAAAACAATCACAAAAGGAACACAAAAGGAAAGTGAAGAAGGTAATGGGTACTAAAATAGTTACCAAAAAGGAAATAAAAATGTCCTTCTCCATTCATGTGAGGAGTGCCTTGTTGCACTGTCAGCTCTTTAATACTAAACAAATCTCTTTCTAAACAATTTCGTCAACATCTGCTTCTTAGGTATTTCTTTTTCTTCTTCCAGTTTTGTTGACTACTAAAGCTGGCATCCAGGTTCCTCTTAGAATTAAGGTAATATTATAGCAAGAGCAGATGAGAACAAGTAGCTTTCCATGTCTGGAAAAATCTGGTAGCTCACTCAAAGCTGCCTTGGCAACTTCAACTCCCATCAGTGATTCCCCCCACACACACACGTAAAGTATATCTGTACAGTAATTAAAAATGTGGAAGACATTGTTTTGCAAATGATGCAAGCCCAGTTCTGAAACCCTTCTATATCATTCTAGACACAAAAAGAGATTTCTGACAAACGGAATTTCAAATACAACTAGATGCAAGACCTGCTTGCACTGATGTAAACACTGAGACCTCCAAGTATGGATCCAGTTGCAGGTGCTCACAAATTCACTTGCTCCACTCATTTTGGATCAAAAAGGAAGCAGAGGGTGATCTAGGGACATCCCAGCTGGCCAGAGAAAAGTCATTCTGGGCTTGGATGCACTGTAATGCCACAACTCAGCAGAGTTCTGGTCGCTTCACCACATCCAGAGCTAAACACATAAACTTGATACAGTATGGATTACACTACATTAACCATACTGCTTGGAATAACTCCTTAGACATCTTTGTGCCAGGATCTGTTTTGCATCGTGTGGGCTCAGTCCTGTCTGTGCCATTTCTACTTCATTCCCTGCACTTTGTCAGACCAGTGGCCACAGACCTGCCTTTGTACAGATTTTTATGCCTGTTGCCAGATGTAAATTCAGCTCCAAAGGAAAAAAAGAACAAACTTGCAATTAAAGTATTTTGTATCTGGATTGATTGTATCTTCCCCCTTAATTACTACTCTTCTCCCGCTCCCTCTGGCTGTGATTGCTGAAGGAGGGTTGTTGCTGGTCACACATGCATTCCCGTGTGCTGCAAGCCATACGACGAGTCGGTGCTTCACCTTTCCACTTTTCTGGCCAGTCCATGGCACGGACACTCCTCCACCCTCACCATTGAGTCTTGTTAGTGCCCTTCAGTGCTCCTAGCTGAAGCACTGCCGAATCTCTGCGCTGCATTTGTCTCCTGTCCCTCCTCAGCAGAAAGGAATTCTTCAATGTGTATTTTCTTTCCTTAATGTGTATTTTCTTTTTCCAGAACCACCTCTTACTATGTGCCTGGAGAGAGCTTCCCCATGACAGTCTAAGGGCTCAGTGAAGGCAAGACTTGTTGGTACTAGTATTTAATAACCCCACTGGTATATTCTAACAAATGAGCTCTTGGGCACACGAGTCCTTTTTCAGGCCAGCTCATACATGATGTTTTTCATTGGTAGGCCTCAAAGTGCTTGACAAGCGAAAGCATTGTCATTTTGCAAATGGGGAAAAGAGGTGTGGAGCGAGGAGCCTAGCACAAGAACGGCATAATCTCTTGGCTTTTAGGAAGCACTGAAATGTAAATAATGAAGAGAGAGGCAGAAGGCTGCATACCTAACCCCTTCACCTCGGCATTATGCACCAGGATCTCCCCTGCTTGACACTGCCAACACAGCGTTATCTTCCATGAACCGGGTGGTAATTCGAAATACAGCATTTTAATTATTAATAAAAGGCGCTTGGAGACATCATGCCCTATTAGAGAAACCTCTTACAGTGAAGCTCTGCAGATGGGGCAGAACGTCGGCTTAAACGATACGATTAATATTTATGCAGCTTGATAAGCTAGTTTAGATCCTGTCCCTCACTGGGTTTCTGTGGACACGTTTCCCTGCTTGCATCCCTTCCCTCCCTCCTCTTCCTCCTCCTGCCCCCACCCTGGTAGTACTCGTGTGGCTGCTGCTGCCGCCGTAGCTCTCAGACTCCAAGGTCAAGTTTTGAAGCTAGAAGAGGGCTGAATGCTGCTGAGCCTTAAACTGGAGCTCCTGCCCACCCCCCCCTTTTCTGCACCTCTTGGCAAGGAAGAAGAGGAGGGGGATCTGCTGGCATCTAAGTGCAGAACAGGATGTATGAAAGCACAGACGGTCAATCTTGGATTAGGATAGCGGTTTTAAGTTTTGACAGGTTTTAGGTGATGCAGAAGGAGAACAATAAGAAACTCAGGGTAGGAAAGCTCCTGGAAAAGATTAAGTGATCCTGTGAAATGGTTCTGCAAGATATAATAGACCAGGGAGCATCATTTTTATACACTCTCAAATTTAAAGGAACAGGAACCTAACAGGGCTATCATGATTTTGTTCAAAAAAAGTTCCCCTATTTTTTCCAGTTGTGCTGAGTTGCCTTATTTTACCTCTCAGTGACAGTATCAGCCTGAGGCCTATCAATACATCACTGTGGGACAATTCACGCATGGCACACTTTAAATGAAATATCCACAAATTGGATTACAGCCCCAAAGCACTCAGTAATTCATGCTTTCACTGCGTAATAACAAGTGTGCTTGCACAGGAAAAGCGACACTGAATTTAGCATAAAGCTTGTTTTTCCAATTTTATGTCATGCGAGCAGACAAAATAGCGGTGTTTTGCCTATTCAGCGGCACTAACCTTAAACCTCCCCACCCGTGAGTGAATGCAAGGCTGTGAGCATTAGAGGGCAGCACAGTAACATTTTCCCACCTACAAGGAAAAGGATTTTAGGATGCCATCACTTCCAAGTGGTCCAGTTCAGACAGTCCAGTCAGACCTCCGGGAGTTTCACACACTCCCATTAAAAGATCCCTTTTCTTAAAGGCTGGGGAACAGAGGATGGGGACAGTGTCACAGGAATAGGCAACAGAACAATAACTTTCACACCGTGGCTGCTGTTACAGTTCCTGACCTTACAGCATCTCTATTGGCAAAGACTTATTTGTCTATTTGTGGCTTGCTTTCTTTGCTCTCACTTTATAAAGCTTTTAATGCTGTTTTCTGGGAGAGGGCAGAATTAATCCAACGATTAACATACCAGTTGAGTCGTGACTGAAGCATGTGGTATCTTCCAGACACCCCAAAAAAATCTGTCTTTGGAAAGGGCAAGTTTAAACATGAAAAGAACTAATGAACTGTAATAACGACAAATCACCCTGTGCATTATCTAATTTACTAGTGCCAGACACGTTGGTAATTTTTGTGCTCTGAGTAGAAGACTGGATCTTGGTAAACAATCCATAATTACACTACCATCAGATGAAGATTGATTCAAGAAGGACATTTTTATCCTGCAGGATCTGACAGATTTATTCTTTTCCTTTCTTCTTACGTGACTAAGTCACTTTGGTTGTGACAAGGTAAGTACATACAGTATCAGAATATACATGAAAATGTTACAGAACTCTTCTATTGCCTAGACAAGCCAGAAGACTGATCCAATTATAACAGGATGAGACAGCCCAAGCTCCCGACTAGGTGTCACAATGAGCCCAGCTGGAGATCCAGGCCAGCAAGTGACCTCCAGACTGTTATTCTGCAGGCCAGTGGGCTGGAAACAAGGCTAATGAGGAGGTGATCAGCTCCATCCCCAAGCAGCCAGAGTTCCCATCCCTGCCTCATGCCCACCCCATCCTCCCCACGGCACAGCAGCCAGCTCACAGAGGACCAGCACTGATCAGAGGCAACCGCTGAGCATCTCACAACTTGCTGTACCAGGCTGTGAGTGTCTTGAGGCAATGTAGCTAAGGGAGGTTTATGAGGCATGAGCAACACAAAAAAAGGCATGCCCAGAACCAAAGGGACGGAAGAAAACTCGTTCACAACTAATTAAGAGTGGCGTGGTGTCCTAACTCCATCTTTCAGGCAGGTGAGAAGCTTTTTCTCGGGGTAAGAATGAGAAAGCCTGTGAACAGATGCCTGAGGCCTGCGACACACATTCAAAAGACAGGAAGGAAAAAAGAAGAGAAAAAAGTCTGCTTGCGTACTTTCGGCAAACCAGCTGAGTGAAGGCTTGTATCATTGAATTAGCTTTTAAATCAACCAGACCTTCCATAGTCAAGGCCAATGCTTTCATTCTTGTACACTCAGTCTGACATCCTTTACCCATTCATTCAAACACTACCCACTATCACTGAACTGTGCTGCAGGGTGCTTGACAAAACAGTGAAAAACCAAAAACATACATAAATAAAACTTGGCATGATATGTTTTTCTGCCTATGTAGATCAACAGCCTTGCCTTTATCATGAATTTCTTGAAAACAACTTTCCAGTAGACGGTGATTTAGCATTGTCCAGGGAAAACTCTCTTATTTCATGCATTTAATTGTACCACAGATGACTGGAACATGAGTGAGGAAACAGATACTTATGTGAATAAACTAATTATCTTCTAAAACTTGATTTAGAGAAAAAAAATACAATGGTTGCTTCTTGATTGCCTCTTGGAGCAAGCTGTGGCTCCTGTTTGCCTCACACATATGTTTTTTGTTTATGTGAAGACCAGGTTATCTGGAGGTAAAGAATGTGTCAGGCTCATTATCATCTTACATGGAACTGGGATATAAACAAATACATGTACGGATCATATATCTGTGTGTGTATATATATATTTTATATATATATATATATACAAAACTGAACTTTCCTTATTCTTTTGACCCTCTTCCATCTACAGAGCAGCGGTTCACAGAGAATATCAGCACTATCTGTTGCACGGGGCTTTCTCCAACAGGCTTTACCCCTCCATAGTAAAACCTTTGGAAATACTGATAGAAAACTAACTAAAACCCAAACATGATGCCAATTACTATGAGATGCTGCTGCAGTTATAGTGACAGAGCAGGATAGGGGTGCAAGGAGACCTAAGATGGCCTTAAACTAACTATCCCAGCTACCAGCAGCTGTGTAGCTGCCCAAATATTTACTCATCTCCTTGGTTTGCTTTTTACTTTGAGCTACTGCAAGTTCATAGATTCAAGGTATTTTGAGTATAGATACAAGCTGCAGTCACAGCAATAGAGGCAGATACACTGTTAAGGGGGGAAAAAAATGAGAAGAAAGAAATTTGAATAGAGATAAAAAGGAGAGGAAAAGAAAGAAAAAAGTGAGAACTGGGGCCAAAGAAAGAAATTGCTGTCATGATGGGCAGTAACAAGCTCCTTCACTCTTGGGCCAAAAATACAGAAGCATTATATCTTATCTGATATTTCCACTCCTCCTTCCCTGTTTCACTCACTGCCCTATTCATTTTGGTTCTCTATGGAGTCCTGCAGTCTCCTGCAAGACTTTCAAGAGCACGTGGTGAAACAATGTAGGGAGCTAAGGGAGCTAAGGTCCCCCGGGGGTTCGGAAAACCACCCTCTACTGGCTGCCCTGTGGCGAGAGCAAGTAACTGGCGTGACAAGAAAAAGTTCAGGGCCACAAAGTGTCTTATTCCCAATCTCAGCCCATGAGGATTATCTTCAAAACCTTGAAAGGTCATCTAAGTATTTGCTAAGCCCAAACCATGGCTGTCAGTCAACAATTCTAAGATTGGCCTGTGTCACAGGCCACTCTTCAGGTAGCTTCGGCCCCTCCCATCAAGTGCACAAAAATTGAAGCAGGAGCTTCAACTATTATCTGGATGGACTGTGGACACTCTCCCAGCTTTTCCTCCTCAACTGGGTTGCTGAATATTGCCCATTTCCAGCACATAGCAGTGGGACTACAGGAGTTTCATTCACTTTCCTGTTCATTTAGGTCTACAAAAAGCTTCAAAGTACAAAATAGTACAGCAATGCAAAGAAGTGAGCCCCAGCAAATGGCCCGTCAGCTATTAAAAGTCTACTGTTTCTTTTTAGAAGGTGAAGACCCAGCTCTGCCTGTCTGCACCATCCAGCTAGGTGGATTTGGCTGGGCAAATTCAAGGTAATCTTTGATGTGTGATCTGCTTGTGGATCCTTTCTGAGGCACTGGAAGGGGTGAAGGAATGTCAGAAGTACCATCTTTTACATGGGATCAGATAACAACGTGACAAGAACCCAAGTCCACAAAAGGACTTCTGTTCCTAAGACTGAAAAAAAAGTCCTGTCTAAAGCCTGTCCTATTCAGCATCTGAAAAATGGTAGCCAATTTTCTTTTCTTGTGTAAAGTTCTCCAATTCTGCATCCAAATTTAACATCATAACCTTAGGATACACTTCCCTGACTGTCCAGAAAAATCTCTTTTTTGCAGATAAACCTTTTTTTTTTTTTGCAAAAATCTTGTTTTTGCAGCTGTTTGCTGGTGTGTTTCTGTGGTTGGAAGACACTCTGGGCCTGTACCCTGACCTGGAATTTGAGAACTCAAATGCAGCTTCAGTGACGAAACTTGCTCTGCCTGGTCCCAGAGCTTCTGCTGTATTGACAGCTCCACTTCAGCAGCTATCTCCCACCTAAATCTGGTCATGAGCTAAAAATGTGGGAGTTTTATAGCCAGCTTCCTTTGATGTACCTGCTTTTCACATTTGCCAGCAGTGTTGTGTTCTGTGCAAAACACAGGGACTCTGGCAAACCTTTCTAAAAAGCCTTGAGGCTTTGAATGCTGCCTCAATTTTACATAGTTGCATAGTTGTGATAGCATCCGCCCAGGTGACCAGATGCTTGGGTGTAGCGCATTTTTGAAGAGTTAGTGATTTAAAATGCCTGCCTCTTGCAAGAGCACCTCAACAGACAGACTATTTTGGGAGTAACGTTCTGCCTCTCTGTTGTAGAAAGAAGTAAGATTTCTTGGGCAAGTGTGACTCTTTACCCAAAGAACAAGGCACATGACTGGGAAAAGAGCTTCCTGGGTTCCTGACTGTAAGAATACAGTCGATATGCTTTAGGCAATGATTTAATAGGACAAATAGCACTGACAGTCTGCTTTTCTTCTCAGCATGGTCATAACTAATTGTAACACAGTAAATTTCTTGCTACTTCCTTAATTTCTAACTTTAACCTGGCTTGGGGAGTGCTTTGATATAAGGTATCCTTGCTTTGGTTTTTTGTTCTCTGATTGGCATGGATCAGTCTACACAGTTGGAAGAGGCAGCAGAAGATACTCTTATTCCCCTTCTCCTGGTGTGCTGTTGTGGTCTTCATGATTTGCTCAAGTGCTTAGGTTTTGCCTGTGGAGTTGCTTAGAGGAATGTATGGACATGATTTGACGTGGCCTTCCTCTGTAGACCTCAATAGCTTTGTAAGTGCATCTTGCCATCTGCATGGAGCACTCTACAAGTCTGGGACTCTTGGATGAGTTCCCCCTTTATGTGAGATGTAGCTGAAGTGGGTATTGTTGTTTATGTAGGTTTTGAAACTGATAACGTTTGTCCTTGTTTATGTTGGAATATAATTTTTTCCCCCTCCTTGAGTATCATCCAAGTGTAGAGATGTTAAAAATAGGAAGCTACTGCGTAGAAAAGCATCCCTCCGCTGTTTTTTGGTAAAATCACACACAGTTTTAGTGCATGACACTTTTCACGGCTTGTAAGGACACATGGGTTGTGTATTTTGGTGATGAGATTCTGGTATACTGAGGACTCACAAATCTTGGTGTAGAAGTTCTGCACAAAGCATTTATGTACTAGAGACAGGGGGAAAGGGCTAACACTTTTTCTTCTCTTAAGCAAAACACATACACCCCTGTCATGATTATAGAGACAAAATCAACTGGTAAACACATACCACAATGAATTCTACTGCAGAACTGCACTATATAGTCTTGGTGAAAAGATGTGTACCATTTGTGCAACTTCAGTTTTAAGGTGAAGCTTCTCTCTGGAGTGTTGGATTTATTTTTCCCTTGAGAACATGTTTGAAAATACCTTCAGCACAGCATAAACTATGTCCTTATAAAGGCAAAGAGAGCTCATCAGAATTATATTTTATGAGCTCCAAGTACAAACACTCCCTCAGATAGGAACAATATGACAGCTGGCAGACAAGCAGCAGACTCCGTCAGAGGTGAAGTAAGCTACTCAACTGTTCTTTAAATTGAGTAGTAGGACTTTTAACAAGCAGGGCCTCCAATCCCCATGACAATATATTTGGTGCACATAGCTCTGCCATTACCTGTCCTTGTTTGAATGGTACATTACTGTGATTGGTCCTATTTTGGATGAACACGCAGTCCTCTTCTAATCACTCTCTTGCAGAATATCATGTTTAATTCCTGGATTTCACGGTTCTGCACGATGCAGTTGGGTACCACCCTGCAGGAAGACGACTGCTGTGCTTGTGAAGTATTGGAGTGATTGGAGCGGCAGGGCATAGTTGTGCAGGCTGCAGGAGGTGGGAGAAGGTGTGAACGCAGCATGAGCTGAGGGAGCCACCGTTCAGGAAGGGTGAAGACAATCAGCTGGAGCAAGACATTTAGAGGACAGAGAGGAGAGACTGGGAGTGACTGATCAGAAAAGACCACACTGGGAAGAAAGTGAGTCCTGTGGAAAAAAGACCCTTAGAAACATGTCCTCTCATGACAGAACTACAGTGACGTTAGAGATAATGGAATGAGAAAGCAAATGAGGCATTTCCTTTAATGTATCTTAATTCTTAAATATGCTTAACTATTTCTATTCAGATCAATTCTTCACTCATCACTCTTAAGGCAAACTCTTGACCTTGTAACTCCTCGGTCAAGATCTGTGTACTATCATGATGCAATTCTCTCATTCCCTGGACAGTTGTCTGAGTCATGGGAGGTAAGAAACCAGAGTGTGTGCTTTCTGCAGTACAGCAAATCAGTCTTACAGGTGTTTCATTTCTGTCTTCATTTTTTCTCTATCAGTCCTTTTTGCCACTCCTCAGCTTCTCCTTTCTACCAAGAAAGATGGCCAGCTGCCTGACAGGAGGAAAGCAGCTTGAAATGCAGTTGCTTCGTGTCAGGGACCTACCTCAAGCCCCAGCTTGTGCTGAGCATCCAAACAGAAGTTGTTCCCTTGGAAGTTGCTAGCTGTCTCCCTTCAGGTTCCTTTCAAAGAGGTGGTGATGCTCCAGACTCTTCTGCTTCGTCTTGGTTCAGTGTTTCTATATGATCCTTATGCTCTTCCCATCATTTTGTTTCACTCCCTTGTGGCTGATTGTTTTCCAGGCCTGTGGCAGCTTCTCAGTGAGGAGACAGGCTATTTATTTCAGGTGGACCATTTCTAGCATGTGAATGTAGCCTGGGGAACTTCGATACTGGGTGGAAATAAACTAACATGGGAATCTCAATGACACATGGTCAGGCTGTGCTTTGTCTTATTTTTCAGCTTTCTGTTTTCATTCCCTTTGCTAGTTCTCCTCCAACTTACTTACTTTTTTTTTTTTTTTCTGTTTTATTAAAGAAAGACCTTACCTAGAAAGGCTACTAGGAGGATGGGGAGGGAGAACCACAGCATGAAAGTATCAAGTGCTTCAGCAAACAGATATTTTGCTAGGAACATCACATATTAAACATGTAGGAGTGCAGCTAGGAGTCTCTCACTCAGGGAGGTCAAGCTGAAGGAAGGCAGAGCAAATTAGGGCAGAAGGTCCTATTGCATTCCTTGCATTAGGGACTATGGCATCTTCATTCACCTCTCTCCACATTTCAGTGAGAACAGTCTCCGTTCCCTCAAGAAGTTAAATTGCATTTGCTGTGCTGCAAGCAAGGAGGTAGTTTTGAGGAAAGAATTGTTATAATCTTTTACATGCAGACTCATTAAATTCTGTGATGTGCTAAATCCGCTCACTTGGTTGATGGTTAGTGCAGCCATTTTCTACTTGCTACCCATAATGCACTTCTAACCCCAGAGAAGCTAATTTAACAACCTTTATTGTCCTCCCCTTGCATTTTGTTAGGTGGGATTACGTTGATACCATGTAAATTTACAAAAGAAAATCTTTTCTGCTCTATAATGGGACTGTCTGGACATCCACAGCAGAGGTGAGGGCTTCAAATGCTTATGAATGGTAGGAGGCCAAGTCAATATATTGAAATTTTAGTATAAAGCATTCTGCCTCTTCGATGTTGAAAATGTATTGGTGTCTTTCAGATGTTATATTGTTGTGTTGTCCAACAAAGATATTTATAGTTCTACGTTAAATATATATCTCAGGACCTTTCAAAAATTACTGTTTTTCTGTTGGGATCGCTCTGCACAGCTCAACCTTAAGGAGAAGGAGCTGTGGCACTGAGAAGCTGGTAAACAGCTGGATATCTGCACGGCTCGGCCTTGAGGAGAAGGAGCTGTGGTAAACAACTAAGAGGAAGCAAAGGAGCGCAGGAACACCTGCAGGCAGCGAATCCTGACTGTGTGAGGGGCGCGTGGACAGCGCGTGATATTTTGTATATGGCGAATTGCAATAATGTGTGTAACAAGCTGTAACCAATCATGAGTGTGTGCGCAGTGACTAAGCAAAAATTATGATATATATTGGAGTCAGACAAGACAATAAAGGGCTTCTGAATATAACTCTCATAGAGTTGTGAAGTCCATCTTTCTCCCGCATTTTTCCTCACCCAATGCTTTCATTTTTGAGGTAACTATCCAGAGAAATCTGGAAGGAAGCCAATTTTTCAGAAAGATGGAACTTTTTTCCTTGCTTATGGAAAATAAAATATAACCTGGGAAACATAAACGTAATGTCATATCTGCTTTCCACAAAAAGAAGTAATTTAGCTGCAGTAGCTATGTATGAAGAAGTGGAATTTATGGAAGTATTGCCCCAGTGTCCCATTTGGTGAGAGAGATCTTCCATGTCTGGGACAGTTGGCTTCTCCACTGGTTTTGCACATGGCTCAGTGTGAGTGCAGAAGTCTGAGTCTTCCAGATTGCATTTACTTTGAAGAGGCATCTCTGACTATGATTCGAATCAAAAATGAATTGAGCCTGAAGCATAAACTAAGCTTGCATTCATGAGTTGCTGTCTATGCTGTTGAAGAACTTCCTGCGGTATTTTCCCTCTTGCAGCAGCCTGTTGTGGGGTCAGATGAACAACCAGAGCTGATATAAGGGGGACAGATTACAAGAAGGTGGGGAAAACCAGGGATTGTGTATTCTTTTCAGTCAATTTACCTGTTACACAAAACTTCATTTTATTGCCATCTCACTGAGCAGTTAAACTTCAACCAGACCGCTCCATAGATATGTTACGTTCAAGATGTGAAGGGCCTCCAATTTTCACATCTCCCGTTACAGACAAGCACATCGCTGTTAGGCTTGTTGGCAGAAACTAAGTCTTCCGAAGAGTACACTGTATCGCCTCGGTTACAGCCCAGAAAAGGAGCAATGAATGAGAAGCTGGAAAAAACCTTCAGAGTGGCCTCTGGGGAAGGATCAGGAAATGCTGGACACGAGCGTACAGTATCTTGTGTGCACAAAAGGACATTTCACTTTGGAAAAGAGAAGTCACTCGGATGCTGGGTCTCCTCACCTGATTCTTAGGACTGCAGGCAAACCTCTGTACCTCTGATGGGGTTCTGCCCTGCCATTAAGCCAACCAGGTAGGATGCTCAGCAGAAAAGGATGGGACGTGACATGGGAAATTGCTGGATGTGACAGAGAACTGCATGAGGAGCTGACCGAAGTTAGAGATAGCGCCATGAGGGATGGCTGGATTTCACAGGTGGCTAAGAGGAAGCTATGTGAGAAACGATCAGGCTTCACAGATAACTAAGCCGGGGAGTGCTGGGGACCTTCCTGGTCACAGTCCTGCAAGGCCACCAGTGCCTAGATAACCGTATCAGTAATACTTTGTTTGGGCATAGATGTAACAAAACTGGCACTCGTGGGAAAAAAAGGACTGCTGTTTATTTGGGAAGAGGCTGCGGTAGGTAAAGGGAGGTATGAGGGCAGCAGAAAGGAGAATCAAAAATGGGACAGGGGATAATAAGGATCCCAAATCCTGTGAGCAGTGTTGCCTGGGGGGTACCTGATGGTCATTCCTGC